>NC_045975.1:46524933-46754034 GCF_010909765.2 Amblyraja radiata | reverse complement strand
GATGGGAGAACAGAAAATACAATTTTCACGACAGAATATAGACTGAAAATAATAATAATATTTTCTCACCTTTCTTTTTTATTGGGGAACCTAAAGAATGACAGGTCGGGTCGTTTAGATTTACGATTAGAACAATTGATAGCAGAGCAGTGAGATGAAGATTTAGATAAGGACGCCATGACAGTGTGGGGGAAGCCCAATGAAATGCCTCAAAAAATGGCGTCGACAATCACACACGTCATACTACGCGTTTTTCGAGGAGTGGTCTATCTTGCTCTGCTCTAAGATCTTTGCTCGTTACCTTTTACAATTACGAGATTGAATAAATATACGACAATAATAAGACAGACGTTCCGAATATGGTTTCAATTTTGTACGTTTTTTGGACTAAATGATTTTATCTTATCGAGTCCTATTTTAGCTAATTTTCTCTTCCAACGATCTAGTACTGATCGTCTTTTTGTTATGGAAAAGGAAGGGATTAGTAGCTTTTCGTGATTTGTTTTTGGAGGGTTGTTTTATGTCTTTCGAACAACTCTCCAATAAAAATTCATACTTTTTTAGATATTTACAAATTAGACATTTTTGAAGGCTACTATTTCCGCTACCATGTCGATCCGAAATTTTGAAAAACATTTTACAGTTGAACCCTTATCAGAAAGGTTTAATAACAACTATTTATGAGTTGATTTTGAAATTACAAATAGATACATTTGATTAAATTAAGAATGACTGGGAAAGAGAACTCCAAATTTCTATATCTATAGAGAAATGGGAGAGCATTCTTCAATTAGTTAATACCTCTTCAATGTGTGCGAGACACGCTTTGATACAATTCAAGGTGGTTCACAGAGCTCATATGTCAAAAGATAAGTTAGCTCGTTTTTATATAAATCCTACCTGTGACAGATGTAACTCTGAAGTGGCCTCATTGACCCATATGTTTTGGTCCTGCCCTTCTTTGGAAAAATATTGGAAAGACATTTTTGATACTATTTCTGTAGTCATAGACATAGATTTACAACCTCATCCTATTACTGCAATTTTTGGGCTACCAATGTTAGATTCTATTCATTTGTCCCGCTCCGCCCATCGGTTGATTGCTTTTACCACATTAATCGACAGAAGATCTATTTTATTTAAATGGAAAGACTCCAACCCTCCGACCACTCTCCAGTGTATTCGGAAACGATATCATGTTTAAATTTAGAAAAAATCAGTGACAGTTGAACCCTTGGTTAAATTTGATAAGACTTGGAGAAAATTTATTGAACATTTTCACACAACATCAATTGCTCCCTCTTTAACCGTTATAAAAATATTTTACCTCGATAGGGTGGAACGGACTTGACGATAAACAGACTTATATTGTTGAAATTCTCAGTTCAGAATCGGTTTTGCTTTGCTTTGTTTTTAATCTATTTTATTTTTATGCAAATTTCTTTATCAATTTTCTCTTTTTTTTTCTTTCTTTAGTTTAGGGGTTGTTTTTTTGTTTTTTTCTATTTTTTCTTTTTGTTTTTGTGTTTTTTTTTCACATTTATAAGTTTACTTTAAAGATTTAACTATATTTACATAGAGATTGGAATGTCTATATTCATTGTGTATTTTGACACTGGTCTCATATTAGGTTATACCTGTTATTAATGTAATCCTGATCCCTATGTATCAATATCATTGTTATGTTTATCATTATTCTTTTTGCTCTGTTTTTTATGGGTTTTTTTTTTGCTTTTTTTGGAAAAAAGAATTTAAAAGAAAGAAAGAATACTCCAGATGTGGTCTCACCAGAGCCCTATACAACTGTAGATGAACCTCTTTACTCCTATACTGAAATCCTCTTGTTAAGAAGGCCAACATTTCATTAGCTTTCTTCACTACCTGCTGTACCTGCACGCCAACTTTCAGTGACCGGTGTACAAGGACACCAGGTCTCGCTGCACCTCCCCCTTAACTAACCTAACCCCATTGAGATAATAATCTGCCCCCTTGTTTTTTGCCACCAAAGCGGATAACATCACATTTATCTATATTATACTGCATCTGCCACACATCTGCCCACTCACGCAACCTGTCCAGGTCACCCTGCAATCTCCTAACATCCTTCTCACAGTTCACACTGCCACCCAGCTTTGTGTCATCTGCAAACTTGGTAGCGTTGCTCCTAATTCCCTCTTCCAAATCATTAATAGTAAGATTAAACGAGAATTACCAGTTGAAGTTTGATCGTTATTTATGAGGAGTAACGTTGAGGGATTAAGTGAAGAACCCCGCCAGGACGCATGCGTGTTATTCTTCAAAGCAGCGGTGTGAAATCACAGATAACTGTAATGACTAAACATAGTAAGATTAGAGAAGAGATACCAGTTGAGTATATGATCAAGGGTGGGAGCGGAGGGCACGTAATCCCTCAACGTTACTCCTAATAAAATAACGATCAAACTTCAAACTGGTAAGTTCTCGTTTAATCTTACTATTTTACTTCGGAGTCACGTGAGTGACTACGCGAAGATTTTAAAGCTCTGTGATTTCATGCCGTGGAACGAGTCCATGCATCACATCTGCCTTGATTATGGGGAGAATAGTGTTAACATCATTAGACATCAATACGATATTGAAAACCCAACGATAAATATATTAACACCAAATTATAGCCCCTATTTATGGGGTAAATTATATTACAGAACTTAAAATTGTTTCTGCAAATGTTCCAGGTTCAATGACTGGTTTGTTATAAAGTCGTTGGAAAGTTTTCTCCGTTGACCATCCTGCTGTCTTGAGGATTTGGTCCATAGGAACGTCCAACTTCATAGCTGCCGATGTAGCTGCAGCCCTGGTGGAGTGAGATTTAAAAATGCTAGTGTCTACTTCAGCCTTTATTAGGACCTGTTTTAGCCATCTAGAGATGGTCTGGACTGTTTTGAGTGGCTGTTTGTAGCTGATTAAAAGTGACATTTCTTTCCCTCTGATGATCTTAGTATACTCCATATATAATAGCAAGTGTGTTACAATACAGAGTCGATCATCTGTCGGGTAGGCCCTGAATTCTGTTTTTAGGCCTGCTGACCCCTGTCTGTTCTGTTTGACTAATTCATTGATGTGAAAAGTTAAATTTCCAGATGAAATAGTCATGTTGTCCAGCCTTAGTTTCTGTAGTGACTGGACCATTTGTGCCGTGACCAAGGCCATCAGCATGACTGTTTTCATAGTCAGTTTCTGTAGGGACAGAGCTGTAGCTGGAGACCAGTTTCTTAACATGATCAGTACAATGCTCACATCCCATATTTGGGAGTACCTGGTTCTTGGGGGATTAACATAAAAAATGCCCCTCATGAGTTTAGTTACCAGGGTGTGTCCCAACAGAATGCCGCTCTGTTCCTTGCCACAGGTATGTTGACAGAGCACTTCTGGCACAGTTGATGGCACTATAACTGAGCCCCTCATCGTAATGGAGGCTTGCCAGGAATTCCAGAACAGAACAGTTCATAGATCTGTGGGTGATGTTTATTGTTGTGACAGTACATTTCCCATTTCTTGATGACACCAAGTACTGTTTTTTGGTGGACTGTCTGTGGGCCGCTGAAATAATATCCACTGTTCGGTCCGTCAGTACCAGGTGTAGTAGAGGTGCTTTCAACTCTACAAATTAATAGGTTCATATAATTATGACATGGGTAACTTCCCCTTGTTACGGGATGAACCAGTAAATTAGGTCTATGATGGATGGTGATGCAAGGTTCTAATACCATGTCGAGTATCACCGGGACCCATGGTTGAGTAGGCCAATCGGGTACTATCAAAATACCAGACGCAGAGTCTTGCTGTATTTTCCTTAATACCCGGCTGATGAGGCAGAAGGAGGGAATGCATAAATAAACAATCCCCCAATGCAGCGAAAATGCATCTGTTGCCACTGCCCCAGGTTCTGGTTCCCATGAACATAATTCGATAACTGGTGTGAGCCTGGATGCGAATAGGTCGATATCTGGTGTTCCATACCGTGCTGTAATTTCAGCAAATACATTTTTATCCAACATCCATTCAGTGTTTTCATTGAATTTGCGTGACCTGTTGTCTGCCACTAAATTTAGTTTACCTGGTAAGTAGGTAGCTGATATCCAAATATCTCTCTGGATACACTATTGCCAAATTGTGTTGGCCAGATTGTCACATAATGTCGATATGTTTCCACCCATATGGTTGATATATGCTACCACGGTGGTGTTGTCAATTTGTAGTCTAACATGCTGGTGATATAACCCAGAACAATATGACTTAAGGCCATGGAATGCACTTAACATTCCCAGGTAGTTTTTGCCCAGTGTTTGTAATAATGATGCCTCCTGTGCATTCCATCTCCCCCACAGCTGGAGATGGAATTGGTAGCACCCCATCCAAGTGCACTGGCATCAGTTTGTAGTTCCATAGACGGGTAGCTGATAATGTTAGGATTGGAACAATGCCTAATGTTATCTTTACACCATTTTAGTTCCACCTCTGTAATTTTTGATAATGTAAAGGTCCGATTTGTGTGGCTGGAAACGCAGCCACTATAATGCCAATTATTCTTGCTACCAGCCTGATGGATGGTTTTGTTTTGCTGCAAGCCTCCATTAAGGCTGTACCTTTTCCTTCGGCAAAGTTACTGACATGTGAACTGAGTTAAGGGTGAACCCCAGATGAGCCATTGTGTTAAATAACATCTGTGGTCACTTCTAATGTATAGTAAGCATCTTTTAAATTGATGTTTGCCATGTAGTAACCTAGGAAATCAATTGCTTAGCAGTAACAAGGTTCCCATCGAGTAATGAATATATAGTACGAAGTATTCAAATTAGTCAAATCTATGATGATGTGGCAACCACTATCTTGTTTATGATAAAGATTTTGGACACGAATTCCTGTGATTCGAGTTGGGTTCCTCCATTACTCCTTTTTATATGGCCACTGTAGTTCAGCATGCGCTTTAGATTATTCTTTGCCTGTAATCACGAACATTCGGTTTCGGTACATGCTGAACTGGAGGATTATGTTTTGTATAAATTCTATGGTATAACCCTATACTTCTGAAAATATAAGTGTCGGTAGTTAATTTATTCCAAGCATCCAGATAGAATTGTAATCTCCCACCAACCTCGTAAGGAACCAGACCCACCTACCTCCATGGTTACTATTGGTAGATTTGTTACTTTTTCGGCATCCTCCGTGGACGTTGAGGCGCCGGTGTCTGGACCTGTAGTTGGGTCGGTGTTGAGGGTTAGCGCATTCCCCAGGAAGTAGTTTTTAGACGTTGCTTTAATAAGCCCCAGGGTTACCCTCTTCGTCAAGTTCTTTTACCTGTTTTGATAAGTTGCCTCCAAGTAGTAATATTGGTTGTTTGGAGGTTCCAGGTTTGCATAGGCCTGCAAATTAGGGTCTAAAGCCGGTTGGATGGCACTTCTTCCTAATGCTGTTTACTCGTATTGGTAGTTGCAAATAAAGCCAGTGCATCCTGGTGACCTTGAGTCATGTCTTTTTGGTTTATTGTGCGGGCGAAACTGTAATTCCTGCTGTTAGGATTTTCAGAACTTTCTGTAGTTTCAAGTCCCTGGCTCTGATTGAGGCTCCGACATATGTTTTCAAATACACTGGTTGACACTGGGAACATTCAGTGTTTTGCAGTTCCCTGGTGGTAAGTGTCTTGCTGTGGTGTCCAAATAATGCCTGTCCTTGTAGCTGGTTAAATGACAAGTAGTCAATACTTGCAGCTATTTTAGGTTCCAGGTTTTGGCCAGTTTGGTCGGGTTGAATAAACTGGGACACCATATCCAATAGGTTTTCTTGCACCCCATGTGCACTAGGGGTATATTCTGCACACCCCTCTTCAGGGTCAGCCCAGAATTGACCCCCTGTACTCCCCCCTGATGAGGGAGAAACACTGTGCAGCCCTACAAGAGGTACTGCTGTAGGACTTACTAGCTGCCCACTGTGACTAGTCTCCATCTCCCGGAGCCTGTCACTTTGGAGTACCTGCTCCAACAGCCGCTCCAGCTGGCTCCAATGCTCTCTGGCACTGGCCACTCGCTGCTGCTCCAGTTCCTGCAGCCGCTCCAACCGGCTCCAATGCTCACGGGCACTGGCCGTCGCGGCTGCTCCTGAAGCCGCTTGCTCCTGAAGCCGCTCCTGCTCCAGTTCCTGCAGCCGCTCCAACCGGCTCCAATACGCATGGGCACTGGCCGTCGCGGCTGTTCCTGAAGACGCTCCTGCTCCAGTTCCTGCAGCCGCTCCAACCGGCTCCAATGCGCATGGGCACTGGCCATCGCGGCTGCTCCTGAAGCTGCTCCTGCTCTAGTTCCTGCAGCCGCTCCAACCGGCTCCAATGCTCATGGGCACTGGCCGCTCGCGGCTGCTCCTGAAGCCGCTCCAACCGGCCCCAATGCACACGGGCACTGGCCGCTCGCGGCTATTCAGAGTCGGACTCATCGGAGTCAACGACTCTGTTAGTTTTTTGCTTCGCTCTACCGCCCGGCCGTGGCCGGTGCGGGAGCGAAGTCGGGCACAGCTGTTCCCATTACGGGAGATTGGCGTGCCGTCGGCTGCTGCTGCTGGCTGCCCGCAACTCCGCGGTTCTCCCCCGCCAGCTTTTCCGCAGCCTTCGTGGATCTGGTCCATGCCTCCACCTGTAAGGTAAGTGGAAGGAACGCAGAGTCTCCTTACCTGCTGTTCCCGGCTTTCAAATTCTACCGCTAAGGGGAACGTCGTTCCCCCTGCTGTGACTCGTTGCAATGCGTGTAGCGATATGACACGTATGCGTCCTGGCGGGGTTCTTCACGTAGTCACTCACGTGACTCTGAAGTAAAATATATATGGTAAATATATATGCCCCAACAGAGGGCCTTGCGGCACTCCACTGCCTGCCATTCAGAAAAGGACCAGTTCACTCCTACTCTTTGCTTCCTGTCTGCCAACAAATTTTCTATCCATGTCAGCACCCTACCCCCAATACCATGTGCTCTAATTTTAGTCACCAGTCTCCCGTGCGGGACCTTATCAAAGGCTTTCTGAAAGTCTAGATACACAACATCCACTGGCTCCCCTTCATCCATTTTACTTGTCACATCCTCAAAAGATTCCAGAAGATTAGTCAAGCATGATTTCCCTTTCATAAATCCATGTTGACTTGGACTAATCCTTTTACTACTATCCAAATGCCCCATTATTACCTCTTTAATAATTGACCAGCATTTTTCCCACCACCAAAGTCAGGCCAACTGGTCTGTAATTCCCCGTTTCCTCTCTTGCTCCTTTCTTGAAAAGTGGGATAACATTAGCAATCATCCAATCCACAGGAACTGATCCTGAATCTATTGAAAATTGGAAAATGATCACCCATGCATCCATTATTTCTAGAGCCACCTCCCTGAGGACCCTGGGATTTATCATCCCTTCAGTTCCATTAGCCTACCCAATACTATTTCTCGCCTAATGAAGATTTCTTTCAGTTCCTCTACCCCCTTAGATCCTCTGTCCTCTGGGAGATTGTGTGTGCCTTCCTTAGTGAAGACAAATCCAAAGTACCTGTTCAACTCTTCTGCCATTTCCTTGTTCCCCATAATAATTTCACCCGTGTCTGCCTTCAAGGAACCCACATTTGACTTTGCTATTCTTTTTCTCTTAACACATCAAAGAAGCTTTTACTGTCCTTCTTTATATTCCTGGCCAGCTTCCCCTCGTACTTCATCTTTTCAGCCCGTATTACCCGTTTTGTTTCCTTCTGTTGTCCTATGAAATTTTCCCAATCCTCTGGTTTCTGGCTACTCTTTACTGTGTTATACATCTTTTCTTTTAGTTTTATTCTATCCCTAACTTCTCTTGTCAGCCACGGTTGCCTCCTACTCCCCTTAGAATCTTTCTTCCTTTTTGGAATGAAGTGATCCTGCGTCTTCCGGAAAATTGTGAGGTTATCCACTTTAGCGGCAAAAACAAGTGGGCAGATTATTATCTCAATGGGGTTAGGTTAGGTAAGGGGGAGCTACTGCGAGACCTGGGTGTCCTTGTACACTGGCCACTGAAAGTTGGCGTGCAGGTAGAGCAGGCAGTGAAGAAAGCTAATGAAATGTTGGCCTTCATAACAAGAGGATTTCAGTATAGGAGTAAAGAGGTTCTTCTGCATTTGTATAGGGCTCTGGTGAGACCACATCTGGAGTATTGTGTACAATTTTGGTCTCCTAATTTGAGGAAGGAGATCCTTGTGATTGAAGCAGTGCTGCGTAGGTTCATGAGATTGATCCCTGGGATGGCGGGACTGTCATATGAGGAAAGATTGAAAAGACTAGGCTTGTATTCACTGGAGTTTAGAAGAATGAGGGGGGATCTTATAGAAACATATAACATTATAAAAGGACTGGTCAAGCTAGATGCAGGAAAAATGTTCCCAATGTTGCGTAAGTCCAGAATGTAAGTCCAGAACCAGGGGCCACAGTCTTAGAATAAAGGGGAGGTCATTTAAGACTGAGGTAATGAAAAACTTTTTCACCCAGAGAGTTGTGAAATTATGGAATTCCCTGTCACAGAGGGCAGGGGAGGCCAAATCACTGGATGGATTTAAGGGAGAGTTAGATAGAGCTCTAGGGGCTAGTGGAGTCAAGGGATATGGGGAGAAGGCAGGCACGGGTTATTGATAGGGGACGATCAGCCATGATCACAATGAATGGCGGTGTTGGCTCGAAGGGCTGAATGGCCTCCTCCTGCACCTATTTTCTATGTTTCTATGCCCAGAGATTCCTGCTATTACTGTTCCACTGTCATTCCTGCTAGGACCCCTCTCCAGTCTACCTTGCCCAGCTCCTCTCTCATGGCTTCATAGTCCCCTTTGTTCAACTGC
The DNA here is from genome assembly GCF_010909765.2 of Amblyraja radiata. Classification (NCBI taxonomy): domain Eukaryota; kingdom Metazoa; phylum Chordata; class Chondrichthyes; order Rajiformes; family Rajidae; genus Amblyraja; species Amblyraja radiata. Next base: position 46,745,171 of record NC_045975.1, on the reverse strand, counting down.
AACACTGACACATCCGATTTAACCTTCTCCTTAAAACTAATCATATTATGATCACTACCTCCAAGCAGTTCCTTTATCTCGAGTTCTCTTATCAAATCTGGTTCATTGGACAACACAAAATCCAGAATTTCCTTTTCTCTAGTCGGCTCCAATAGAAGCTGCTCTAAGAATCCATCTCGGAGGCACTCTACAAACTCTAATTCTTGGGGTCCTGAACCAACCTGATTTTTCCAGTCTACCTGAATATTGAAATCCCCCATCACAACAGTGGCATTACTTTTGTTACATGCCAGTTTAAACTCCTGCTGCAACTTACACCCTGCATCCAGGCTATTATTTGGGGGGTCTGTAGATAACACTTAGGCTATTTAAACATGTTAATCTTTTCTTAAGAAATGGATAGATGTTTAGATCTAGTAACTGAAGTTTGGAATTAGCTACAATTGGGTAACTAACTAATTATATGCTTTAATTTCAGGTCATCTAAGTAAGATTATTTTATATTTGTTTCAGAATGCTTCAATCTATGATAACTGAAAATTTCATTCAGTTCTCTTAATTTTTAAGAAAGTTATGGGCTTTTGACTGTCCACGATCACAGCTTTTTTGTTATGTCCATAGAAAATCAATGGGGAACAAGATGCTAATTTCCGAGTATGAAAATGGCCTTAACTTATTTAATACTTGAGATATGAAAGTGAATTAGGTGTTAAATTAAACTTATTTTTATGCTTTATCTGATGGGATAAATTGCAGACTTGATTTTTAAATCTCAAAATTTTGTTACATTGCTAGACTATGGAGTCGTGAGGGAGGAGGTAGCCAAAGTTGACTTGAAAGATACCCTAGCAGGGATGACAGTGGAACAACAATGGCAGGTATTTCTGGGACTAATACAGAAGGTGCAGGATCAGTTAATTCCAAAGAGGAAGAAAGATTCCAAGGGGAGTAAGGGGCGACCATACCTGACAAGGGAAGTCAGGGACAGTGTAAAGATAAAAGAGAAATATAACATAGCAATGATGAGCAGGAAGCCAGAGGATTGAGAAACTTTTAAAGAGCAACAGAAGATAACTAGAAAGGCAATACGTGGAGAAAAGATGAGGTACGAAGGTAAGCTAGCCAAGAACATAAAGGAGGATAGTAAAAGCTTCTTTGGGTATGTGAAGAGGAAAACATTAGTTAAGACCAAAGTTGGACCCTTCAAGACTGAACCAGGTGGATTTATTATGGGGAATAAGGAAACGTCAGACGAGTTGAATAGTTACTTTGGATCCATCTTCACGAAGGAAGACACAAACAATCTCCTGATGTACTAGTGGCCAAAGGATCTAGGGTAACGGAGGGACTGAAGGAACTTCACATCAGGCAGGAAATGGTGTTGAATAGACTGATAGGCTGATAAATCTCCAGGGCCTGAGAAATCGTGTACACATTGGTGATCATTTTCCAATGTTCTATAGATTCAGGCTCAGTGCCTGTGGATTGGAGGGTAGCTAATGTTATCCCACTTTTTAAGAAAGGCGGGAGAGAGAAAACTGAATTATAGAGCAGTTAGCGTAACATCGGTGGTGAGGAAGATGCTGGAGACAATTATAAAAGATGAAATAGCGGTACATTTAGATAGCAGTAACAGGATCGGTTCGTGTCAGCATGGATTTACGAAGGGGAAATCATGCGTAACGAATCTTCTGGAATTTTTTGAGGATGTAACTCTGAAAATGGACACGGGAGAGCCAGTGGATGTAGTAAACCTGGACTTTCAGGAAGCATTTGATAAGGTCCCACATAGGAGAATAGTGGGCAAAATTAGAGCACATGGTATTGGGGGTAGGGTACTGACATAGATAGAACATTGGTTGGCAGACAGGAAAACAAGACGGCATAAACGGTTCCCTTTCAGAATGGCAGGCAGTGACCAGTGGGTATCGCAAGGCTTGGTGCTGGGACCGCAGCTATTTACAATATAGGTTGGAAACCTTACATCTTGAAGAAATGCGATTCCTCCTACAGACAAAGTAGACCAACTCCAAAGGACTGGGTGAATGGTGGTCAAGAATAACAAATAGCTATATCTCCTTTATTCTTCTGCTTACTACCTCTGCTTCTTTTCTCTTAATTTTCTTTCTTTTCTCATTTTCTTTTTCTCACTTTCTGATATCACACACTTCTCTATTTCTTTTCTATTCTTTTTCTGTCTCCTTTTTATTGTTAAAATAAAAATGAGAAGAAGCTGTACATGAATTGTAACATGTCAATATATACTAGGTACCTATGCTACCATATTATTGTACTTACTTCTAATAAAAATAAAAATACAATTAAAAAAACCCAAAAAACCTGGTGAACCTACATTGTACTCCCTCAATAGCAAGAATGTCCTTCCTCAAGTTCAGAGACTAAAACTGCACACAATAGTCCAGGTGTGGTCTCACTAGGGGCCCTGTACCACTGCAGAACGACCTCTTTGCTCCTATACTCCACCATTGTCCTAGGGAATCCGTTAGCCAAGTTTCGTTTAGATTGATGTTATTATTTACAATTTATTGACATGTGAAACTTTACAAAAACTACTTTTAAAGCACACTTCCACTTGCCCTGCCTGTCAATGACATCATGATGGAATCCCGAATTTCAGGGGGGGAGGGGGATAGAATGGAGGTGAGGAGTGGGGGTGCAGGGAGGGAGAGGGGCTAAGGAGGGAGGAAGGGACTGAGGGAGGGAGAGGTGACTGATGGAGGAGGAGTGGGGAAAGAAGAGGGAAGGTGAAGATGCCTGGTTGGGGACGAGCCACGGGGCTGTAGTCGTGCCCGGGCTTTGGGCGCTGGGGAACTGACACAGACACAGACTGGGCCCTGAGCGCAGATGATGATGCCCAATTTTGATGATTGCCGCCCACAAAATGCTCTGTCCGTCATCAAAAATCCCAAGAGGGCAGGGCAATGGTGATATGGAGGGAATAGTGTTCTGAAACGAAGTTCTGCCGTGTATATTTCTCTGAACGGTGGCGCAGCGGTAGAGTTGCTGCCTTACAGTGCTAGTGACCCGGGTTCCACCCCGACTACGGGTGCTGTTCTGTATGGAGTTTGTACGTTCTCCCCGTGACCGCGTGGATTTTCTCCCAGATATATCGTTTCCTCCCACATGCCAAAGACGAACAGGTTTGTAGGTTAATTGGCTTGGTATACATGTAAATTGACTCTAGCCTGTGTAGCCTGTTGCTTGTGTTGTCTGAGATGTTATCTGCTGTTTGGGCCCAGCCTCACATGTTGAGTGGAGGCGATGTTGGCCCTGCAGCTGGTGCTGGCTGGCGCCAGGCGATTGAAAAGCAAAAACGCGCAGATGCTGGAAGTCCAAAATTAAAATGGGAGACGCGTTGTAGGCTTTGCAGGTCTGACACCATTAATGTGTCAGATCACCGACCCTCCATTGAAAGAGTTATAAAACAGAGAAACAGGCCCTTCAGCCCTACTCCTCATCCATGCCGACAAAGGAGCCTCCCCGGGCTGCTCCAATTTGCCTGAGGTTGGCCCATATCCTTCTAAATCTTTCCAATCCGTATCCCTCACCAAACGTCTTTTAAACACAGTAAATCACTTCCTCTGGCAATTCGTTCCATGTCCTCTCCACTCTCTGTTGGAATGATTACCCCTCAGGTTGCCCCTCTCCTGTCACCTATGCCTCTGTTCCCTAGTTGTAGATTCCCCGACAATAGGTGCAGGAATAGACCATTCGGCCCTTCAAGCCAGCACCCCTATTCAATGCGATCATGGCTGATCATCCACAATCAGTACCCAGTTCCTGCCTTCTTCCCATATTCTTTAACTCCGTTATCATCAAGAGTCCTATCTAGCTCTGTCTTGAAAGTATCCAGGGAACTGGCCTCTGAGGCAGAGAATTCCACAGACTCGCAACTCTCCGTGTGAAAAAGTGTTTCCTCATCTCTGTTCTAAATGGCTTAGCCCTTATTCTTAAACTGGTCCCGACTCCCCGAACACCAGGAACATGTTTCCTGCCTCTAGTATGTCCAAACTAATAATAATCTTATATGTTTCCATAAGATGCCCTCTCATCCTTCTAAATTCCAGAGTATACAAGCCCACCCGCATATGATAGCCCCGCCATCCCGGGAATTTACCTTGTGGACCTACGTTGCACTCCCTCAATAGCAAGAATGTCCTTCCTCAAATGTGGAGACCAAAACTGCACACAATACTCCAGGTGTGGTCTCACTAGGGCCCTGTACATCTGCAGAAGGACCTCTTTGCTCCTATACTCAACTCCTCTTGTTAAAAGGGCCAACATGCCATTCTCTTTCTTCACTGCCTGCTGTATGCTCACTTTCATATGCTCACTTTCATCGACTGATAAACAAGGACCCCCAGATCCAGTTGTACTTCCCCTTTTCCCAACTTGACACCAATTAGATAATAATCTGCCTTACTGTTTTTGCTACCAAAGTGGATAACCTCACATTTATCCACATTAAACTGTATCTGCCATGCATCTGCCCACTCACGCATCCTGTCCAAGTCGCCCTGCATTCTCATAGCATCCTCCTCACAGTTCACACTGCCACCCTGCTTTGTGTCATCTGCAAATTTGCTAATGTTACTTGTAATCCCTTTATCTAAATCATTGATATCAATTGTAAATAGCTGCGGTCCCAGCACCGAGCCTTGCGGTATCCCACTAGTCACTGCCTGCCATTCTGAAAGGGACCCGTTATTCCCTACTCTTTGTTTTCTATCTGCCAACCAATTTTCTATCCATGTCAGCACTCTACCCCCAATACCATGTGCCCTGCCATGTGCAGGGAGGGTGTGTAGGATGACAGCAATGTGTCCCCTTCCCTCTCTGGGCCAGTGGGCAGGATGCCAGTGCCCAGTGCAGGGTTGCCCCTCACACTGTCTTTCTCTTTGCTCACAGTTAGTGCGGAAGACTCAGTGCTGTGCTCGGGCTGAGGCTCGGGGTGGTGGTGCTACGGTGAGGATGTCCCGCCGCAGTCCCCGTCTGGCCACCAACGGCTATTACCAGCACAACGACGACACCTCCAGCAGCAGCAGTGGCTCCGCCAAATCCGGTGCTCCCTCTTACAAGGAGACTCCCGTCAGGTACATCTCTCTAACTCTCTCTTGTCTCGTTTCCCCCCCCGTCCGCCCCCCTCCCTCTCGTTCTTTCCTCTCTAAGCTATGCTCCTTTCTAACAGTAAAGATGCAGGTTCCAACCTAGTACCTCACTCGGGGAGCAGTGTATTAAAACTCCAAACCCCACAAACCCCCCCCCCCACTTCACTCTCCTCCCCCAGCACTGCCGCCCAACTCCCAACCCCCCCCCCCCCCGCATTCCCCCCTCCCCCCACCCCAACTGAACATTTCCCAACAGGAAAAAGTTCTGGATAGAAACTGGTGGAAGATGATAGAATGTGTATATCTTCCATAGGCCAAGGACAGGGTTGCCGTGCCAATAGGTTGTTGATTAAGCCATTCGGTTGATGGGCTCATATGGGATGTTGGAGGGAACGTGACCAGGGAGTGGCTTGACATGCTGAGTTACTCCAGCAATTTGTGACATTTTTTATAAACCAGCATCTGCAGTTCCTTGAGGAGGGAAAGAGGGAGAGAGTGAGAGAGTCATGATATTCCTTCCCCATGTGAAATAAACTTCTTCCCCCCTCCCTTCCCAGCTCTGACAAGCGACACTCTCCATCCCTCCCCAACCCAAGCCGCACCAGCTTCTCATTCTCACTTAGCAAACGGCTAGCAATGGCCTGTTTCCTTTATCATGGTTACTTTTTTTGCATAGCTTTCATTCATTTGTTCCATATTTCACTACATCACCGTCTCTATCTCTCGTTTCTCTTTCCCCTGACTCTCAGTCTGAAGTATGGGCTCAACCCGTAACATCACCTAGGGAAGATTCAAACAAGGGGACATGACTTGAGAATTAAGGGACTGAAGATTAGGGGTAACATGAGGGGGAACCTCTTTACTCAGAGAGTGGTAGCTGTGTGGAATGAGCTTCCAGTGAAGGTGGTGGAGGCAGGTTCGTTTTTATAATTTAAAAATAAATTGGATAGTTATATGGATGGGAAAGGAATGGAGGGTTATGGTCTGAGCGCAGGTATATGGGACTAGGGGAGATTATGTGTTCGGCACGGACTAGAGGGGTCGAGATGGCCTGTTTCCGTGCTGTAATTGTTATATGGTTATTATATGGTTATCACCTGTTCATTCTCTCCAGTGATGCTGCCTGCCCCGCTGAGTTACTGCTGCTTTTTGTGTTTATCCGGTATAAACCTGTATCTGCAGTTCCTTCATACACCTACCTGTGAGATTTCTGCTGCCATCTTTTAGTTTAGTTTGTTGGTCACGTGCACTGAGGAACAGTAAAAAACTTTTGTTGCGTGCTAACCAGTCTGTGGAAAGACTATATGTGAATACTATCGAGCCATTCACAGTGTACATGATAAGGTAAATAGCGTTTACTGCCAGATAAAGCTTGTAAAGTCCGATCAAAAATAGTCCGATGGTCTCCAATGAAGTGGATAGTAGTTCAGGACTGCTCTTTAGATATTAGTAGGATGGTTCAGTCGCCTGTTGACAGCTGGGAAGAAACTGTCCCTGAATCTGGAGGTGTGCGTTTCCACACTTCTACACCTTTTGCCCAATGGGTAAGGGGAAAAGGCGGAGTGGCCATGGTGTGACAGGTGCTTGAAGTGCTGGTGGCCTTGCCAAGGCAGCGTGGGGTGTAGCGTTGTCTCGGCAAGGCCACCACCGTAATGAAGGACGAATCGCAACTTCTGTTTGTTATTGGGGCCCAGGCAGCTGTTGTCAGCTTTAAGATGCCTGCTCTTGGCAGTTCATGGTGCAGCATTATTCTAATGGTGGGCAAGTGCATTGTGCCCTGATTCCATCTTTCTATTCTATTCCATATTTCTCCATCTCCTTGACACCGTTGTCTCAGACTGGATCATCACCCAGGTTGATCCCTGGAATAAGTCTTAAGCAGAACATTTTTGATTTTAGTTTGGGGAATGGATTTAGGAAGGTAGCAGGATAGTCAGCATGGGGAAAGTGTTCAGTGGTGGTGTCAACATTTTGTTCAGCTTAGCGATATAAAAGGACAAAGATCAACTGGAAGCGAATGCTAACTCCCTAATAACTGTCAGACAGAGTGAGACCCTGATTGGGTAGAAAGAAACTGCAGATGCTGGTCGATACTGAGATACAAAGTGCTGGAGTAACTCAGCAGGTCTGGCAGCATCTCTGGGGAATTAGGATGGAACCTGCCTTCAGATTGAAAGTAGGGGGGACGGAATGAGAGGTAGGAAAATACCAGAACAAACTGAGGCGGCAACAGATGACCAAGGAAGCGTGGAGCCCATAATGGCCCGTTGTTGGCTGGGGAAGAGCTGATAACGACAGGGATACAAGGATGCGAACAGTGGAACTAGTAGGATGCCCAGTGTGGGGGAGAGAGTGAATGCAGGAGTTACTTGAAATTGGAGAAATCAATGTTCATACCAGCCCAAGCTGTAAGCTGCCCAAGTGAAATGTGAGGTGCTCTTCATCCAATATGTGTGTGGCCTCACTCTGACAGTGGAGGAGGCCGAGGCCAGAAAGGTCAATGTGGGAATGGGAAGGGGAGATGCCGCGACATGTCGTTATGGTCGTGAGTACTCGCCCGAAGAGTCATACCTTTTTCTGGTCACCGCTGGAATTTCAACATTTTCAACGACTTGCTGTGACTGCGACGGGTGCCGGCAGTCGCCAAAAATATCGCAAAAGTGGGACAAACCCTTAAAGGGCCTGTCCCACTGGGGCGACCTAATTTGTGAGTTCTGGCGAGTTTGCCCTAGACTCATACTCGCAGCATGGTCATCACAAGGTCGTAGGAGGTCTTCGTAACTCTCCTTCATGCTCGAAAGTGGTCTCCACGTACTCGATGCCTCAGCTTGGTCGTGGCGATTTTTTCAATATATTAAAAAATGCCTGTGAGTAAAAAAAGATTGCCATGGAAAGAATTGATACTATTTTTACTCGTAGGTTTAGTAGTAGATCATAGTAGGTCGGCATGCTGGTCATAGATAATCGAGGATAGTCGAACGTTGTAGATAGTCTTCATTATAGTCGAAGGGAGGTTGAAGGAAATCGAAGGAGATCGTCTTCACACTCCACTATTTGGTGTCCAATTTTCCAGAAGTTAGTCGTAGCTAGTCTTCAACATAGTCGAAGGAGGTCATCTACATACAAGCTAGCATTATCCTACACACACTAGGGACAATTTATAATTATCAGTAGCCAATTATCCCACAAACCTGTACATCTTTGGAGTGTGTGAGGAACAGGGAGACAGCACCTGTAGTCAGGATTGAACCCAGGTCTCTGGTGCTGTGAGGCAGCAACTCTACCGCTGCGCCACAGTGCCGACCCAAAAGGTTGTCTGTGAGTGGCTATGTGTACGATGAATGAATATTTGGTGATGTGGTCACAATGGACAGAGGGGATGCTGCTGTGAAACTTCAACACGCTTGGCCGTGTATTGCGGTGCGTGACCTGCAGGTTGGCAGGCGGTCGGACAGGTGTGTTTTAGCCTGACTGGCACAGATGGGCTGAATGGCCTCCTGTGTCATCGATGTTTAAAATCTTCTTACACCCTGGCATCTGGAAACCTGAGCACTGCTCAACCACAGTGCCGGTAACCTCTACCCTGACCCAGCTAGTCTGATTTAAAGTGTAGGGAGTAACTGCGATGCTGGTTTACACCGCAGGTGGACACAAAATGCTGGAGGAACTCAGCGGGACAGGCAACATCTCTGATAGAAGCAATGGGTGACATTTCAGGGTGAGACCTTTCTTCCGAATCTCAGTCTGAAACATAGAAAATCGGTGCAGGAGTTTTTCTTTGTAACTGTCCTTTAAAAAATGTATGGTTCAATATATACCCTCTCATTCTTCTATATACCAGTGAATACAAGTCCAGTCGACCCAATCAATCAATCAATCAATCAGTTTTATTCGTCACATTGCACATAAAGTGCAAGTGAAATGAATTTGTCAGCAGCGGTACAATAATAAAGAACACACAACCACAATAAAAATGTTACACAAACATCCACCACAGCATTCATCACTGTGGTGGAAGGGACAGAAATTGGCCAGTCCTCCTCCATTTTCCCCCGTGGTCGGGACCTCCACCTCCGCAGCCGTTGCTGCGGGCGTCCAGATGGTAAAGAACAAAGTAAAGTCAAGGTAAGTCCAGGATCGGCTCTTCCCCACCGGAGACCGCGGCTTCAGGATGGTGTAGGCCGCAGGCCGGCGGTCAAAGATTTAAAGCAGCCAGAAGCACCGCAGACTGCAGGGCTGGCGGTCGAAGCTCCCCTCCAGGGGTGATGGTAAGTCCATGCCGCGCCCACGGTAGAAGTTGTCTTTGGGCCGGCCGATAGAGCTTCTTCTTCCCCCCGGGTCCCCAACGTGAGATCCCGAGCTGTAGGCGCCGTGCCAGCTGGAGCTCTGCAGGCTGCGGCTTCAGGCTGCCGGCTGCCGCGGGCCAGCAAAGCAGAACGCTCCCCTCTGGCGAGAGTCCACGCTGCGCCCGGCGCTGAAGCCCCGGGCGCGTCTCCGGGAAAGGCCGTGCCGATCCTGATTGTTAGGACACGGGGGAGGCGACCTGGAAAAAGTTGCCTCTCCATGGAGGACGCGGCCGAAACGGTTTCCCCCTCCACACCACCCCCCCCCCCACAAAACACACAAAGAAACACTAAAAACATACTTTAAGACATACTAAAAAAAAAAAAAAGGTTGAAAAAACTAACACGCTGCTGACAGAGCTGCCGCCAGTGCAGCGCCCCCACCGACCACCAACCCATTCTTTCATCATATGTCAGTCCCACCATCCCGGAAATTAAACTGGGGAACCTACACTGCACTCCCTCAATAGCAATAATGTCACAACTCACTAATGTGAGATGTCACTAATGTCACAAGAGTTGTGAATCTGTGGAATTCTCTACCACAGAAGGCAGTAGAGGCCGATTCACTGGATGCATTCAGAAGAGAGTTAGATGGAGTTCTTAGGGCTAGCGGAATCAAGGGATATGGGGAGAAAGCAGGAACTGATTGTGGATGATCAGCCATGATCATATTGAATGAGGCTGGCTCGACGGGTCGAATGGCCTAATCCTGCACCTATTTCTATGCTTATAATCTTTACCCACAATGTGTTTTGGATTGCTGTGCCAATTTCACAGAAGTTGCTGCTTCTCTTTCGCAGTCCTGGTCTGCCCCCACCCTAAATCGTTGCCCTTTATCGTTTCAGGTTGCACAAGAAAAGGTCAAACAGCAAGGGGCCGGGACCTGTGCCTGACGTTAAAGGTTCGCCGTCCAACAGTTCAGTCAACAGTCTGAGTAGCTACATCAGCAACACCTCCAAGCGCTCTCAGCACTCTCAGCACTTCGGCAGCTGCAGCGGCTGGCAGGAGCCCGTCGGTACGTGTCCGGGGAGGGCAGTGCGGGGCTTGGAAGCAGGGCACCGGCACATTTCTTTAGTCGGGGTGATGAATCAGTGGAATTCATTGCCGCTGAAAGCTGTGTAGGCCAAGTCAGTGGATATTTTTAAGGTAGAGATAGTAGTAAAATTATTGATTAGTACAGAGGTTACGGGGTGAACACATGAGAATAGAGTTAGGAGCGAGAGATAGTTCAGCCATGATGGAATGTCGGAGTAGATTTGATGGGCCGAATGTCCTGATTCTTTTATCACTCATGACCTTTTGACGGCAGCGCTCTTAAAGCCTTAACCCTTCCCTCCAACAGACTGTTTAAGGGCTTCTCCTTGTTTTAAAGTACCGCGATCATTGGTGCATATAGGAGACTCGTGCTGCAGTATCTCAGTTTTAGTCGGAAACAAGCCCTTTGGCCCACCGAGTCCGCGCTGACCAGCGATCATCGCACAGCTGCAGTGAGACTTTGCCCATCCCGCCTGTGTGTGGTAACACACGGTTCAGTTACTGGGGAGCGCTGGGTCGGGGTCTGATGGCCCCTGATGGTGGGAGGTGACCGACACCGCAGTTACTGAGAAGCGAGGGATTATAACCATATAACCATATAACAATTACAGCACGGAAACAGGCCATCTCGACCCTTCTAGTCCGTGCCGAACACGTATTCTCCCCTAGTCCCATATACCTGCGCTCAGACCATAACCCTCCATTCCTTTCCCGTCCATATAACTATCCAATTTATTTTTAAATTATAAAAACGAACCTGCCTCCACCACCTTCCCTGGAAGCTCATTCCACACAGCCACCACTCTCTGAGTAAAGAAGTTCCCCCTCATGTTACCCCTAAACTTCTGTCCCTTCATTCTCAAGTCATGTCCCCTTGTTTGAATCTTCCCTACTCTCAGTGGGAAAAGCTTATCCACGTCAACTCTGTCTATCCATCTCATCATTTTAAATACATCTATCAAGTCCCCCCTTAACCTTCTGCGCTCCAAAGAATAAAGCCCTAACTTGTTCAACCTTTCTCTGTAACTTAGTTGCTGAAACCCAGGCAACATTCTAGTAAATCTCCTCTGTACTCTCTCTATTTTGTTGACATCCTTCCTATAATTAGGCGACCAAAATTGTACCCCATACTCCAGAATTGGCCTCACCAATGCCTTGTACAATTTTAACATTACATCCCAACTTCTATACTCAATGCTCTGATTTATAAAGGCTAGCACACCAAAAGCTTTCTTTACCACCCTATCTACATGAGATTCCACTTTCAGGGAACTGTGCACAGTTATTCCCAGATCCCTCTGTTCACCTGCATTCTTCAATTCCCTACCATTTACCATGTACGTCCTATTTTGATTTGTCCTGCCAAGATGTAGCACCTCACACTTATCAGCATTAAACTCCATCTGCCATCTTTCAGTCCACTCTTCCAACTGGCATAAATCTCTCTGTAGACTTTGAAAATCTACTTCATTATCCACAACCCCACCTATCTTAGTATCATCTGCATACTTACTAATCCAATTTACCACACCATCATCCAGATCATTGATGTACATGACAAACAACAGTGGACCCAACACAGATCCCTGTGGCACCCCACTAGTCACTGGCCTCCAACCTGACAAACAACCATCCACCATTACTCTTTGGCATCTCCCATTCAGCCACTGTTGAATCCATCTTGCTACTCCACCATTAATACCCAACCATTGAACCTTCTTAACCAACCTTCCATGAGGAACCTTGTCATAGGCCTTACTGGTCCATATATACAACATCCACTGCTTTACCCTCATCAATTTCCCGAGTAACCTCTTCAAAAAATTCAAGAAGATTAGTCAAACATGACCTTCCAGGCACAAATCCATGTTGACTGTTCCTAATCAGACCCTGTTTATCCAGATGCTTATATATATTATCTCTAAGTATCCTTTCCATTAATTTGCCCACCACTGACATCAAACTAACAGGTCTATAATTGCTAGGTTTACTCTTAGACCCCTTTTAAAACAATGGAACAACATGTGCAGTATGCCAATCCTCCGGCACTATTCCCGTTTCTAATGACATTTGAAATATTTCTGTCATAGCCCCTGCTATTTCTACACTAACTTCCCTCAATGTCCTAGGGAATATCCTGTCCGGACCTGGAGACTTATCCACTTTTATATTTTTCAAAAGTGTCAGTACTTCCTCTTCTTTGAATCTCATAGTTTCCATAGCTACTCTACTTGTTTCCCTTACCTCACATAATTCAATATCCTTCTCCTTGGTGAATACCGAAGAAAAGAAATTGTTCAATATCTCCCCCATCTCTTTTGGCTCTGCAGATAGCTGTCCACTCTGACTCTCTAATGGACCAATTTTATCCCTCGTTATCCTTTTGCTCTTAATATAGCTGTAGAAACCCTTTGGGTTTACTTTCACCTTACTTGCCAAAGCAACCTCATATCTTCTTTTAGCTTTTCTAATTTCTTTCTTAATATTATTTTTACATTCTTTATACTCCTCAAGCACCTCATTTACTCCATGCTGCCTATAATTATTGTAGATCTGCCTCTTTTTCCGAACCACGTGTCCAATTTCCCTTGAAAACCAGGGCTCTTTCCGATTTTTACTATTTCCTTTCAACCGAACAGGGACATAAAGATTATACTTTCCTTTATAGGAATGAACAGCAGATGCCTGTTTACACTAAAGATAGACACAAAATGCTGGAGTAACTCAGCGGGACAGGCAGCATAAGGTCGTAAGTGATAGGACCAGAATTAGTCCATGCAGAATACGTCCCATCAAGTCTACTCTGCCATTCAATCATGGCTGATCTATCTTTCCCTCTTAGTCCCATTCTCCTGACTCCTCCCCATAACCCCTGACACCCGTACTAATCAAGAATCTATCTATCTCTGCATTAACAATATCCACTGACTTGGCCTCCAAGGCCTTCTGTGGCAAAGAATTCACAACCCTCCGACTAAAGACATTCCTCGTTATCTCCTTCCTAAAGGAGTGTTGTTTAATTTTGAGGCTATGAACTCTAGACCTGGACTCTTCCACAAGTGGAAACATCCTCTCCACATCCAGGTGGAACGTTCATCATCTCACATCCCACGTCCCTCATCCTGAACAGCTTACGTGCGGCACGTTGCACTAACGGGAGAGAGAGGACACACTGGCGGGGGCTGGAACAGAGGCTTTAGGGATTTAATATTGAATGAAATTGGGCAGTGGGGCAGCTGAGCGGGCACTTATTGCGGTGGGTTGATGAGTGGGTGGGAGGTGTTACTAGGGTAGGTGGGTGAGTGGAAGATGTTACTAGGTGTGGACAGGGTGGGTGGGAGATGTTACTAGGGTGGGGCAGATGGATGGGGGCAGTTACTAGGGCATGGACAAGGTGGGTTGCTGAGTGGCGGATGTAACCAGGGTGGGGACAAGGTGGGTGGGAGGGTGGTAGATGTTGGGTGTGGGCACTGGGTGAATTGGGGATGTTGCTAAGGTGTGGACAGGATGGGTGAGTGGAGGATGTTGAGGGTGTGGGGGGAGTTAGTGGGAGAGTGGAGGATGTTGGGGGTGTGGGTGAGTGGAGGATGTTGGTGGTGTGGGGGGTTTGTGGGTGAGTGGAGGGTGTTGGGGGTGTGGGTGAGTGGAGGATGTTGGTGGTGTGGGGGGGTTTGTGGGTGAGTGGAGGGTGTTGGGGGTGTGGGTGAGTGGAGGGGGGGGGTGTGGGGGGGGTTTGTGGGTGAGTGGAGGGTGTTGGGGGTGTGGGTGAGTGGAGGGGGTGGTGTGGGGGGGGGTTTGTGGGTGAGTGGAGGGTGTTGGGGGTGTGGGTGAGTGGAGGGGGGGGGGTGTGGGGGGGGGGTTGTGGGGGAGTGGAGGATGTTCGGGATGGGGGTGAACATCCCATTGCTGGGGAAGGGTGAGGTTGAGTGGGCTATAACAAGGCACGGGTGTCGGGACATGGGGTGGGTACATATTGTATGCTGTTACGGGGAACGGGGTGAGGGACGTAAGCGGGCTGATGGTGGGGAGGGTAAATGGAGCGGGTGGGGTGTGAGGATCTGTTACTGGGGCAGGTGAGGGGCCTTGGTAATTACCAGTCATCCCCCCCCCCCCTCGGTCACTCCTTCCCCCAGTGACTGATCTCCCTCCCCGGAAATTGCACTGCTGCTACTGTATATACATATATATATTTACTGTTCCATTATTCTGTGTTCCCACTTCTGGGTGAGATACTAACTGCATTTCGTTGTCTCTGTACTTGTACACTGCACAATGACAATAAAGTGTTTGTATCTTTGAATTTGAATCTGAAACATTGGGCCACGTGGCCCTTTGAACATTGTAAACCTTGAGAGAGAAGTTTGCTTTGTTGACATCTTGCTCTTTTCCACCCCCCAGGTTTGGCCTACTCTGAATCATTCTCTCCCCTTGCCAAGCTGTGGGGCTGGATCTCGCTACTGTCTCCAGGTACCTGCATTACTAATCTTCTCTCTTCTGTGCTCCATGGCCCCAAAACTCTGCTCCAGTCAACCAGTGCCCTGCTGATACTGGACCTAGTGGTGAGGTAGAGTCCGCTGCTCCTTCCTTAAACTCCCAGGGTTTGCACAAGGCCTGGTCCCCAGTGCTCTGTTGTTGGTGCAGCCTAGGACCACAGTCAGTGCGGGAGGAAGCTGCCTTTCAGCTTGGTACTCCAGTGTGTTCCCTCGGCCTGACTGGGTCACTCACTGAGATGAGTGGTGAGTTGCCGAGAGGTCCATAGAGTCAAGGGACGACTGACTGTCAATGCTCGGTTATTCGACCCCGACTGAAGTCATGTTGTAACACCTGAGGGAGGCCTGGTTTGTGCTCCAGGGTCACTGGGGCGATGGAAGAATAGGATCTCCTTTAGATTTCCCCAGCTGTGTGGCACCGAGGTTGCTTTTGAAATGTAGTTTAACATGGAGGACCGCGGCCAAGCTCGCACATAGCATTGTGGTGAAGAGCAGACGCCATTGCTCAATAAATATACATTTCTCTAACTTTCACTATACTGTCACTCCCCCTCCTTAGTCATTGTACTAGTTTCACTGTCGTCCTGGTGAGTTTCATTGTCTGTATAATTCGTTAACACCAAGCCCACAGACAACTAACAATGGACTGTTTCCTTCATCATCGTTACTTTTTTGCATATTGTTCATTCATTTGTTCCATATCTCTCTACATCACAGTCTATATCGCTTGGTTCCCTTTTACCTGACATCAGTCTGAAGAAGGGTCTCGACCCGAAACGTCACCTATTCCTTTTCTCCAGAGATGCTGTCTGTCTCGCTGAGTTACTCCAGCTTTTTGTGTCTATCTTTGCTAATGTTGGTTGTGGGATAACAGACAATAAGTGCAGGAGTAGGCCATTTGGCCCTTTGAACCAGCACCGCCATTCAATGTGATCATGGCTGATCATCCCCAAAGTACCCCATTCCTGCCTTATCCCCATATTCCCTGACTGCTATTTTTAAGAGGCCTATCTTGCTCTCTCTTGTGGGTTTTTTTTTTTTGTTTTGTTTATTTTATTAGAAGTTAATACAGTACAAAACAATACAGTGGCACCTAATTTTAGGTGCCAACTATGTCATACCGTAATCCATTCTATGTACAACCTCTAGTTTTATGTTATGAGAAGGAAGTAAGCAAGACAAGAAAAAGAAAACAATAGAAAGGGGAAAGAGTGGAAAAATAGATGGTAGAGGATAGAAAAACGTGAAGTGTGTATATAAAAAATAAAAAAAATAAAATAAAAAAGAGAAAGTGGAAAGTAGAAATAGAAGAGAAGGCCCCTTAAAAGAGAATTTTTCAAATCTATATTCGGAGATGTAAATCTATCCACGTCATGAACTGAAATCAGCAATCCTTATGGTACCGTGTGCCTTCGATATTCCAGCATCTGCAGTTCCTTTTTGAACACTTTGTCTACTCCACTGCGATATCTCCTCAAGGTATGCCTACTTTGAAGAAGTTCTCCTCCTCTATCCGGAGACAGTTTCACAACCTCCTCTGAAGAAGGGTTTCGGCCCGAAACGTCGCCTATTTCCTTCGCTCCATAGATGCTGCTGCACCCGCTGAGTTTCCCCAGCAATTTTGTGTACCTTCGATATTCCAGCATCTGCAGTTCCTTCTTGAATCCTTATGGTACCGCTGCATCACATGATTCCAAAAAGTCGATGAAAGGAGACCAACTCCTTAAGAATTGGTCATATTTATCTATTAGTCGGAGTCTCATTTCTTCAAGGCGTGCTATGTCCATCATATTCCTAATCCACATTTTAACAGTTGGTATGGTTGTATTTTTCCAAAATTTAAGTATCAATTTCTTTCCAATTATTAACCCATAATTTAAAAAAACATTTTGGTCTTTATTTAAATTGGTATCTTCTCCTGTTATTCCAAATATAATCCATTCCATGTTGGGTTCTATTCTTGACTTGAAGAGCTTTGTAAATATATCAAATATATCGCTCCAAAATTTATTCAACTTTGTACATCCTACAAATGAATGTGTTATATTAGCGTTTTGAAACAAACATTTATCGCATCTGGGAGAGACGTTTGGATAAAATTTATTCAACCTCGTTTTTGAATAATATAGTCTATGTAATAATTTGAATTGAATTAAATTATGTCTTGTATTAATAGAACAGTTATGTGTATTCATCAAATACTTTTCCCATCTATCCTTCGAGATCTTTATCATTAGCTCATGTTCCCAATCTTCCCTTAGTGCTTCTGTTGAGGGTGATTCTCTATATAATATATTATTATAAAAGTATGATATTAATTTTTGTGAATCAGCCTTAATATTCATTGCTTCTTCTAAAGGGTCTAAAATTATAGTTTTAAATCTATGTGTATATTTCTTCATAAAGTCACATACCTGTATATATTTAAAATATTGATTATCCTTCAATTTAAATTTTAATTTTAATTGTTGAAATGATAACCCAGTTTACTCAATTCATACATATCCCCTACTTTCCTAATCCCCAGTCTATCCCATTGTTGATATGTGTTGTCGATGAGAGAAGGTTTGAATGCGGGGTTGTTGAATGCGGGGTTAGTACTGATAAATGATTTAATTTCAAGGATACTTTTATTTGTTTCCAAATTCTTATTATATTGTGAATAATTGGGTTCTTCTTATATATTATACTATTCAATTTTATCGGTGAGAGCAGGATTCGGCCTTTGTTATTGAACAACACATTCTTGCCAGATAAGCCTGTCTGGTAACCGTCTGAATGTCTAGTGTCTAGTTCTAGTGTCTTAATTGAAACAGAAAAAACAAAGTTCCACAGATAAAATGTCTATGTTCCTCCTTGAATTTTGTTTAAAATCTCCTGGGCGTATTTGCAAGCAGAGTCCGGGTCCGTGAATGAGCGTTGCTTGGCATTAAACGTAATTAGCATTTTCGCTGGATAGATCACGCCATAACGAACTTCAGAATGTCCATATAAAATACTGCTTGCCCTTTTAAACTTACGTCTTTTTGCCAAAATTTCCCGAGGGTAATCCCTGTAGAATCTTACGATATTATCAGCAAATATAAGATTTTCTCCATAGGTTATCTTCTTTAATAGTTTCCAAAGTTGAAATATCCAGGAACTTTACAATAATTTGCCTTGGTTTAGCATTATCATGTTTTTGGAAGCGTCCCACTCGATGAGCCAGATCTATCTTTGGTTTTTCTGGAAGTTTGAAAACATCTTTAAGTAGATTAGTAATAAAATCACGCATTTGAAGGCCGTGTTCAGCACCCTCTTTAACTCCTACTATTCTCAAATTTTGCCTCCTTGACCTGGCCTCTAAATCTTGACATTTCTCATTCAGTTTATTCGTAAGCTCCCAATTCGTATCGTGTTGTTTTTTCAGCCCTTGTATTTCTTGGCTCATCTGTTCCATTTCACCATCCATCTCTTCCATCAATTTTTCCGAGTCTGTTAATTGCTTCAGCAGGGTGTCATGTTTATTGTTATATTCTCTCTGCATATTTTCCAATTCTTTCGCAGTCCTGGACTCCAAATCTTTAAACTGCTGGTTCAGGGCTACATAAAGCTCTTTTACTTCGCCGCAGCTATTATCAATTTTCTTAGAAAGATTGCCCTCCATAGTGGAGAAGTTGTTCTAAATTGTAGAATTCATTTTGGCAAATTGCTTCTGAAGATCTTTAGTAATGTCTTTAAGAATATTAGCTCTTTGGAGCTGGAAACTGATTGTAGTCTTCTTGGGTCCTCTCTGACCTCTTCTCTTTCTCATCTAGTTTTTACGATAAGATCGTTTTAAATCCCAAATCCACCGGTACCGTTTGATGGAGTCAGTACCCTCGACGTTCAGCAAACATGATAAGATTTTTTAACCCGATCCTGGCATGGGAGTTGACTTTAAACACGATTTGTCTGGAGGAGAGCTCAGTGCAGCTGCCTTCACTGCTTCATAGCAGCCACCGGCAGTTGCTCTCTCTTGAAAGCATCCAGAGAACCTGCCTCCACCGCCCTCTGAGGCAGAGAATTCCACAGACTCACCACACTCTGTGAGAAAACGTGTTTCCTCGTCTCTGTTCTAAATGGCTTACTCCTTATTCTTGAGCTTTGGCCCCTGGTTCTGGACTCCCCCAACATCGGGAACATGTTTCCTGCCTCTAGCGTGTCTAAGCCCTTAACAATCTTATATGTTTCAATGAGATACCCTCTCATCCTTCTCAACTCCAGAGTGTACAAGCCCAGCTGCTCCATTCTCTCAGCACATGACAGTCCCACTATCCCAGGAATTAACCTTGTAAACCTACGCTGCACTCCCTCAATAGCAAGAATGTCCTTCCTCAAATTAGGAGACCAAAACTGCACACAATACTCCAGGTGTGGTCTCACTAGGGCTCTGTCCAACTGCAGAAGGACCTCTTTTCTCCTAGATTTGATTCCTCTTGTTATAAAGGATAAGATTGACTGGGACAGGGGGGGGGGGGCTGCTGTCCATTCACAACCCTCTCTGTTTATTTAGTCTGGACACTTCTCTCTGTTTATTTAGTCTGGACACTTAAGGAGGCCATTCGTCCCGTCGTGGCCTCTGGAGTACCCCCATCAGTGCTGTTGTCCCCTTGATATCCCTGCGACCTATTTTTTCTTGGGTGCCCTATAGGTCCCCTGGGTTCTCCTGCCACCTACGGTGGACTTTCTGTGGCGGTCCCTGCAGGGGAGAAGGTCTCTCAGCCTGACGTGGTTTCACAGTATCAGTGGGTTCCGTGTGGGAGAGTCTGAGCTCTCTCCATTTCCACTGATGGGAAGCATCGGGGACCAACGTTGTCTAATGTTGTGTTGCTGTCTCTTTCAGAAAAAGCTTTGTCCCTGGTGTACTGGTGGTTGGGCACAGCCTTGTACCAGTTAACAACGGCTATCTCCTTGATCGATGTCTTTACTCCTTTCAGGTATGTGATCAGGGGATCCACAGACTCCCTTCCTCCACCTGGTCAACTGAAGCAGAGTCACCTATCCCTGCTGCCTCCTCCATCTCCTCCCCACCTCTGTACTGAACACACCCTCCCACAGGACACCCAGTCACACTGAACCCTGATAAACTCACCACAGAACAGTCCACTCTCACTGGTACAGGTAAACTCGCCGTAGAATAGCCCATTCTCACTGTACCCGACAATGCCTTACAACGCTTTCAGCGGCAGAGACTCAGATTCCATCCTGACTACGGGTGGTGTGGGGAAGGTTAGTGTTCAGAGGTGACATTACAGACGGATCGTCTAGTGAGGCTATATGGGTGGAATTGAGGAACAAGAAAGGGATGATCACCTTGTTGGGGGGGTACTACAGACCCCCAAATAATCAACGGGAATGAGAAAAGAACAAATGTACCGTGAGATTGCAGACGCAGCAGGTCAAATAGGTTGTTGTAGAAGTGCATTTTAACTTTCCCAATATAGACTGGAAAAATCATAGCGTGAAGGATTTAAATGGGGTGCAATTCCTCGAAAGTGTTCAGGAGAGTTTTCTTAAGCAGTATGTGGAGGCCCCCACACGTGAGAGAGCAACACTGGATCTAGCATTAGGAAATTGGGAAAGGCAAGTTAATGTAGTGTGTGTGGAGGAGCCTTTTGGGTCCAGTGACTACAGTTCGATTAGGTTTAAGATAGTTATGTATGGGGACGGAGAGGGTCCACGTGTTAAAATGAACAACTGGGTTAAGGCCAACTTTGAGGGCATGAGAGAAAATCTTGCTCAAGTTGACTGGAGCATGTTATTTGAGGGGAAAAGTGGAATGTTTTAAGTGTGCTGACGAAAGCTCAGGATATGTATGCCCCCGTATAGAGTGAAGGGCAAAGCAAGCAAACGTAAGGAAGCTTGGCTGACGAGGGAAATTGAGGCGTTGGTCAAAAACAAGAAGGATGCATAGGACAGGTATAGGCAGCTGGTGGGATCAAGTCCATCCCTGGAGGAGTTTGAGGAACTAAGGAGTAAACTGAAAAAGGTGATCAGAAGGGCAAAAAGGGGCCAGGAGATAGCTGTGGTGGGTAGCAACAATCCCAAAAGAATTTATAAATCCGTAAGGGGGAAAAGAGTAACCAGAGAGAGAGTGGGACCTCTCAGGAATCAAAGCAGCCACATCTGTGTGGAACTACAGGAGGTCCTCAATGAATATTTCTCCTCTGTATTTACCGAGGAGAAAGACGGTAGGACGGAAGGTAGACAAAATTGCTGGAGAAACTCAGCGGGTGAGGCAGCATCTATGCAGCGAAGGAACAGGTGACCTATCGGGTCGAAACCCTTCTTCAGACTGATGTGGTGGGGGGGGGGGGGGGGGGAAGAAGAAAGGAAGAGGCGGAGACAGTGGGCTGTGGGAGAGCTGGAAAGGGGAGGGGAAGGAGAGAGAAAGCTAGGACTACCTGAAATTGGAGAAGTCAATGTGGGGTGCCCACAATTGGGAGTTTTCCACGCTGGGGTGGAAACTACCGAAATGAAATATGAAGTGCTACTCCTCCAATTTGCTATGGGACTCACTCTGACCATGGAGGAGGCCCAGGACAGAAAGGTCGCATTTGGAATGGGAGGGGAAGTAGAAGTGCTGAGCCACCGGGAGATCAGGTTTGTTAATGCGAACTGTGCGGAGGTGTTGGGCGAAGAGATCGCTAAGCCTGAGCTTGGTCTCACCGATGTAGAGAAGGTGACACCTTGAGCAGTGGATGCAATAGATGAGGTTGGAGGGAGGTGCAGGTGAACCTCTGCCTCACCTGGAAAGACTGCTTAGGTCCTTGGATGGAGTCAAGGCAGAGGTAAAGCAACCAGTGTAGCATTTCCTGCGGTTTCAAGGGAAAGTATCAGGGGACGGGGTTGTTTGGGTGGGAAGGGACAAATTGACCAGGGAGTTATGGAGGGAGCGGTCTCTGCGGCAAGCAGAAAGGGGAGGAGATGAGAAGATGTGGCCAGTTGTGGGATCCCGTTGGAGGTGGCGAAAATGTCGAAGGATTATCTGTTGTATGTGACGGCTGGTAGTGTGGAAGGGACTCTGCCCTTGTTACAAGAGGGGGGATGGGGATTGAGAGCGGAGCTACGGGATATAGAGGAGACCCTGGTGAGAGCCTCATCTACAGTCAAAGAGGGGAACCGCCATTCCCTAAAGAATGAGAACATCTCAGATGCCTTTGTTTGGAACACCTCATCCCGGGTGCAGATGCGGCGTAGTCAGAGGAATTGTGAGTAGGGGATAGAGTCCTTACAGGAAGCAGGGTGGGAAGAAGTGTAGTCCAGATAGCCATGGAAGTCAGTGGGTTTGTAGTAGATGTTGGTCAGTAGTCTGTTACCTGCGATGGAGATAGTGAGGTCTAGAATCGGTAGGGAGATGTCGGAAATGGTCCAGGTGAAATTGAGTGCCGGATGGAAGTTAGTGGTGAAATCGATGAAGTCAGTAAGTTCTGTATGGGTGAAGGAGGTAGCACCAATGCACTCGTCAATGTAGCGGAGGTAGAGTTTGGGGATGGGACCACGGTACGCCTTGAACAAGAAATGTTTGACGCACCCTACAAAGAGGCAGGCATATCTGGGGCCCATGCGCGTGCCCATAACTACGCCTTGGATTTGGAAGAAATGGGAGGAGTCAAAGGAAAAGTTGTTGATGGTAAGGACCAGCTCCACTAGGACTGTAGGACAGAGGAACTTGGAGCCGTCAATGGAAGTGTCTTGCGGGCAGTCAGTGTTACCGTCGAGGAAGTACTGAAGGTACTGTCGTGTTTGAAGGTAGACAAATCACCGGGACCTTATCAGATATATTGCGGGAACCCTGGTTGAAATTGACGAGTCGTCCTTAAATACTGGAGGGGTACTGGAAGACTGGAGAGTGGCAAATATTGTGCCTCTTTTCAAGAAGGGCTGCAGGAAAAATGCTGGTAACTCTTGGCCGGTGTGCATAACATCTGTAGCTGGAAAGTTACTAGAGTATTCTGAGGGATAGGTTATACAGACATTTGAATGGGCAAGGGTTGATTTGGGATAGTCAGCATGGTTTTGTGCGTGGGAGGTCGTGTCTCACAAAGGTATACAAAATCATGAGAGGAATAGATTGGGTAGACGCACAGTTTCTTGCCCAGAGTAGGGGAATCGAGGACCAGAGGACATATGTTCAAGGTGAAAGGGAAAGGATTTAATAGGAATCCGAAAGGTAACGTTTTCACACAAAAGGTGTTGGGTGTATGCAACAAGTTGCCAGAGGAGGTAGTTAAGGTTGAGACTACCCCATCATTTTAACAAACAGTTAGATAGGTACATAAATACGACAGGTTTGGAGGAAT
The DNA here is from genome assembly GCF_010909765.2 of Amblyraja radiata. NCBI lineage: Eukaryota > Metazoa > Chordata > Chondrichthyes > Rajiformes > Rajidae > Amblyraja > Amblyraja radiata. Next base: position 46,721,847 of record NC_045975.1, on the reverse strand, counting down.
ATGGACTAAGCGCAGGCAAGTGGGACTAGTGTAGCTGGGACATTGTTGGTCGGTGTGGGCAAGTTGGGCCGAAGGGCCTGTTTCCAAACTGTATCACTCTATGACTCTAGTCTGTATAAGGTAGTGTCAGTGGGCAGGAATCGTTGGTCAGTGCGGATTCAGTGGGCCGAAGGGCTTGTTTCTGTGCTGTGCCTTTAAACTAAACTTAAAAAATGATAACCCATTTATTGTACCCCAGGTAAACGCACCACAGGCCAACCTACTTGTACTACCCCAGATAAACCCACTAGAAACAGAAATAAACATAGAAAAATATGTGCAGAAGGAGGCCATTCGACTCTCTGAGCCATGGACTACAAGATAGCTTGCCCACACTCTACCCCAGATACACCCTCTGATCCTGTACCCTAGGTTGACTAATCTTTGCATCAGTGTCACCATGGCTCTGAGCTTTGGGTGTGTGGAGTGAAGGTCTGTCAGCAGCGTGGGTCCATGGAGGGGTCTGTCCATCTCTTGACCATAATCATTGACCTGATTCTGTCTGTTTGATGGGAGCATTCAATTTGCTTGTAATGTGTGTGTGGGAAGGAACTGGAGATGGTGTTTTAAACTGAAGATAGACACAAGAAGCTAGAGAAACTCAGCGGTTCGGGCGGCGTCTCTGGAGAGAAGGAATGGGTGACATCATCAGACTCCAGAGATGCTGCCCCCACTGAGTTACGGCAGCTTTTTGTGTCCATCTTGCTTGAGACGGGGTTGGGTTCAATAGCCGGCTGACATGTGTGTGTTTCCCCTCCAGGTGTGTCCCTCACGTGAAGAAATGGATGCTGCTGGTGTTGCTGGCATTACTGGGTAAGGACCTGCTCCATTTCTTCATCGATCATTGATGTCTGCAGGACAATATGAAGAGAAAATCTGCACAGAGGGTTCGAGCAGTTGAGGCAAAGAATGAGGAGAAACAGTCAAGTTGAGAGTAAAGGATTAAAGGTGGAGGGAGGGATTGAGGTGTGCCCTGGGCTGTATTTGACAGAACAACGCTGGCCAGTTTATAGTGTAAACTGAGTATCCGGAGCCCACGGTTCTTATTGGAATTAGAGAGTGAGGTCCAAGCAGCTGAATTGAGGTTGTGTTATATTGTACAGGCCCAGTGCCTACAAATGCTCATCACACGTCAACCCACTCATTCCTGGGATCATTCTCGTAAACCTCCTCTGGACTCTCTCCAACACCAGCATATCCTTCTTCAGATGTGGAGCCCAAAACCGCTCACAATACTTCAAATGTGGTCTTATGAAGCCTCAGCGTTACATCTCTGTCTTTTCATTCTATTATCAGGGTGCTTGTATTTGATAATCTCGCTGATCTACCGCGTGCAAAGATGCTAATCTCCAGATTGCTCCCAGTAGCTGGTACAGTGATTGTAGGTGTGGGAAGGGAGTGTGGGTGATGAGTAGGGGAGTGATGGTGTAGGAGGCAGGGCTGTATATTCCTCGGGCACTGGCACTGGTTCTGAGGGCAGGTGACACCTCGAGGCTGGGACCAATCTCCTCGATGGGTTTGTTAATGATGTTTGGACGGGTTGATATGGTTTGGTATGGAAGGAAATTAGAGGCAAGATTTGGGGGGAAGATGGGCAGAACAGGGAACGAGGGCTTGAAGTTAGTGAGTGTTTGGGAGGAAGAGGAAAGAAAGGCTGGAAATTCCAATGGAGGAGTGTGGTTCCACTTGAAGCAAGGATTCCATCGAGGGGTAAATGTCAAAGGCTAGAGGGCATAACTTTCAGGTGAGAGTGGCGACGTTTAAAGGAGACTAGACCAAGTGCAGACCTGTTGGGTCTGTTTCCCCAACGGCGTTTTGCGGGGGGGGGGGGGGGGGGGGGGCTGCGGCATCAAACTCACATTAACCAACCCCCAAACACACAGGTGGGGGGAGGGGGGATGTGAAGAGGGGAGGGAGGGGAGAGGAGGTGGAGGAAACGGGACAGATTTGGGAGGGAAAGGAGAGCGGGGTAGGGGGTGAGAGAGGGGGATGGGGAGAGAGATGTGGGGGAGGGGGAGGAAGGGGAGGTAGGGGAGGAGGGAGGGGGGGGAGAGGGGTGGGGGAGAGAGGGGAAAGGCGTGGGGTAAGGGGATTGAAATGGATGAGTGGGGAGGGAGGGGGGGGGTGGACGGGTTGGAGCGGGCGTGCATGAGTCGAGAGAAGAGAGAAGGGCAGAGAGAGAGGCTGGTACAACAACAAAAATGCTGGATAAACTCAGCGGGTGCAGCAGCATCTATGGACCGAAGGAAAAGGGCAACGTTTTTGGCCGAAACCCCTTCTTCCGGGTTTCGCTCCATAGATGCTGCCGCACCCGCTGAGTTTATCCAGGTTTTTTTATGTCTAACTTCGAGGGAAAGGAGAGCGGGGTAGGGGGTGTGAGATGGGGAGAGAGATGTGGGGGAGGGGGGATGGGGAGGGAGGGGAGGAGGGAGGGATGGGGAGAGGGGTGCGGGGAGAGGGGAAAGAGTGGGGAGGGAGAGTGGAGGGGAAGGGGGAGAGAAGTGGAAGAGTGGGGAGGGAGGAGGAGAGGGGTAGCGGGAATGATGGAAGAGGGACAGAGGGATAGGGGGAAGGGGGTGGGGGGAGAGAGGGAAGGGGGGTGGGGGAGAGAGGGATGGGAGAGGGGTGAGGAGAGGGGGAGGAGAGAGTGGGAGAGAAGTGGTTGAGTGGGGAGGGAGGGGGGTAGAGGGGTAGCGGGAGTGGTAGAAGAGGGACGGGGGAGTGGTGGAAGAGGGACAGAGGGGAAGGGGTGGGGGAGAGAGGGGAAGGGAGTGGAAGAGAGAGGGGTGGGGGAGGGAGAGGCGTCGGGTAAGGGGATAGAAGTGGAAGAGTGGTGAGGGAGGGGTAGGGGGAGTGGTGAAAGAGGGACAGAGGGGTAGGGGTAAGGGGGTGGTGGTAGAGAGGGAAGGGGGGTGGGGGAGAGGGGTGAGGAGAGGGAAACATAGAACCATTGAAATTAATTGCAGGAGTAGGCCATTCGGCCCTTCGAGCCCGCACCACCATTCAATATGATCGTGGCTGATCATCCAACTCAGTAACCTGTACCTGCCTTCTCTCCATACCCCCTGATCCCTTTAGACACAAGGGCCACATCTAACTCCCTCTTAAATACAGCCAATGAACAGGCATCAACTACCTTCTGTGCCAATGAATTCCAGAGATTCACCACTCTGTGTGTGAAAAATGTTTTTCTCATCTCGGTCCTAAAAGATTTACCCCTTATCCTTAAACTGTGACCCCTTGTTCTGGACTTCCCCAACATCTGGAACAATCTTCCTGCATCTAGCCTGTCCAACCCCTTAAGAATTTTGTACGTTTCTATAAGATACCCCCTCAATCTTCTAAATTCTAGCATGTACAAGCCGAGTCTATCCAGTCTTTCGTCGTATGAAATTCCTGACATCCCAAGAATCAGTCTGGTGAACCTTCTCTGTACTCCCTCTATGGCAACAATGTATTTGAGCATTGGGCATTGTGACATCACACGATGGAACGTTCACCATTGGCTGGGGCTCCTGCAAAGGCATATGTAAATTAATCAATTCCGATTGGACATATGTGAGCATTGGGCATTGTGACATCACACGATGGAATGTTCAGCAGGGGCTGAGGCTGGTGCTGGTGCTGCTTCTGTGGGTGAGAAGCCAGTTTAGTTTTGAAATTTTGGGGGGGGGGAAGGATTTGATTAAAAACGTGTACTTAAACACGACAAAATGTAATAAGGTGCGGATACTTAGAAAGAAAAGTGAAATCTCTACCGAAATGGAAAAGATGTTGGCGATTCTGCTTTCCCCCTTATCCTTAAACTTTGACCCCTTGTTCTGGTCTTCCCCAACAACCGGAACAATCTTCCTGCATCTAGCCTGTCCAACCCCTTAAGAATTTAGTACGTTTCTATAAGATACCCCCTCAATCTTCTAAATTCTAGCATGTACAAGCCGAGTCTATCCAGTCTTTCGTCATATGAAAGTCCTGACATCCCAGGAATCAGTCTGGTGAACCTTCTCTGTACTCCCTCTATGGTAACAATGTATTTGAACATTGGGCATTGTGACATCACACATTGGAACGTTCACCAAGTGCTTGTGCTCCTGCAAAGACATATGTAAATGAATCCATTCCGATTGGACATATGTGAGCATTGGGCATTGTGACATCACACGATGGAACGTTCACCAGGGGCTGGTGAAGCTTCTGTGGGTGAGAAGCCAGTTTATTTTTGAAATATTTTGGGGGGGGGGGGGAAGGATTTGAATAAAAACGTGTACTTAAACACGACGAAATGTAATGAGGAGCGGATACTTAGAAAGAAAAGTGAAATCTCTACCGAAATGGAAAAGATGTCGGCGATTCTGCGTCCGGTTTCGGAGTTGCAGGGAATCAATGGAAGAAATGCGGCCGGAAGCCGTACATGTAAATTGATCCATTCCGATTGGACGTCTGCGAGCGTCGGGCATTGCGATTGGACTTCTGCGAGCATCGGGCATTGTGACATCGCACGGCGGGAACGAATCGAAAGGCAGAAAGGCAGCCGGACGGATGTCGGACGGATGGGGCGAGAGTTTTAATATATAACTAGACCAAGTGCAGACCCGTTGGGTCTGTTTCCCCAACGGCGTTTTGCGGGGGGGGGGTGGGTGTGAGAAGAGGGGAGGGAGGGGAGAGGTGGAGGAGGAAACGGGATAGATTTGGGAGGGAAAGGAGAGCGGGGTAGGGGGTGAGATGGGGAGAGAGATGTGGGGGAGGGGGGATGGGGAAGATGGGGAGGAGGGAGGGAGGGAGGGGTGGGGGAGAGGGGAAAGAGTGGGGAGCGAGAGTGGAGGGGAAGGGGGAGAGAAGTGGAAGAGTGTGGAGGGAGGAGGAGAGGATTAGGGGGAGTGATGGAAGAGGGACAGAGGGATAGGGGGTGGAGGGGAGAGGGAAGGGGGTGGGATAGAGAGGGAAGGGGGTGGGGGAGAGAGGGATTGGAGAGGGAGAGGGGTGAGGAGCGGGAGAGGGGGAGGAGAGAAGTGGAAGAGTGGGGAGGGAGGGAGGGGTAGAGGGGTAGCAGGAGTGGAGGAAGAGAGACGGGGGAGTGGTGGAAGAGGGACAGAGAGGTAGGGGAAGGGGTGGGGGAGAGAGGGGAAGGGAGGGGAAGAGAGAGGGGTGAGGGTGGGAGAGGCGTGGGGTAAGGGGATAGAAGTGGATGAGTGGGAAGGGAGGGGTAGGGGGAGTGGTGAAAGAGGGACAGAGGGGTAGGGGGAAGGGGGTGGTGGTAGAGAGGGAAGGGGGGTGGGGGAGAGAGGAATTGGGTGGGAGAGGGAGGGGGGTGAGGAGAGGGAAACATAGAAGCATAGAAATTAAGTGCAGGAGTAGGCCATTCGGCCCTTCGAGCCTGCACCGCCATTCAATATGATCATGGCTGATCATCCAACTCAGTATCCTGTACCTGCCTTCTCTCCATACCCCCTGATCCCTTTAGCCACAAGGGCCACATCTAACTCCCTCTTAAATATAGCCAATGAACTGGCTTCAACTACCTTCTGTGGCAGAGAGTTCCAGAGATTCATCACTCTCTGTGTGAAAAATGTTTTCCTCATCTCAGTACTAAAGGATTTCCCCTTTATCTTTAAACTGTGAGCCGCTTGTCCTGGACTTCCCCAACATCGGGAACAATCTTCCTGCATCAGACAAATGCAATTCAGGAATTTTCTATTCACAAGCAAATTCAGAATGACGGTTAGTGAAGAATTCGAACAATCGCGGAGCGTTCAGATGCTGCGCGCACCTCCTGCACCAAAGGGGGGGGGGGGAGCGTGTGTCGTCACACACAAAGATCTTGTTGCGGAGAGCTCCGCTATAAGATCTTTGGTCACATACTAAGCACGCGTTTCCACAAACAGATGAGCGTCTTCTTGAATGGAGAGCGCGTGGCTGCCTCCACAAACAGTCACACACACTGTTGACCTGCCCCTGCAAAAAATATTTTGTGTGGAAGGGGAGGAGGAGGGTGGAGAGGGAGAGGGGGAGGAGGGGGGGGGGTGGAGGAGAGGATGGGGGAGAGAGGTGAAGGGGAGGGGGGGTGGAGGTGTTGGAGCGGGCGTGCATGAGAAGAGAGAAGGGCAGAGAGAGAGAGAGGCTGGTACAACAACAAAAAACCTGGATAAACTCAGCGGGTGCAGCAGCATCTATGGCCCGAAGGAAAAGGGCAACGTTTTTGGCCGAAGCCCCTTCTTCCGGGTTTCGTTCCATAGATGCTGCCTCACCCGCTGAGTTTATCCAGGTTTTTTTATGTCTAACTTCGATTTTCCAGGATCTGTAGTTCCTTCTTAAAGACAGAGACTGTGCACGTTAAGGGAATGAGGAGGGAGAGGGGGAAGAGTGTGGAGGGAGGGAAGAGTGGGATGGGAGGGGAGAGGGGTGGGGGGAGAGAAGGGAAAGAGTGTGGGGGGGGGGGAGGGGGGGACTAAGCTTTAACAGTAAATTAAACATTGTCACTAATGCCAGCGTGTTGTAGAGTAATCCCTGCTGATTTGCTGGAACACAAAGAAGGACCCCATGAATCAAATAAGTCACTTCAGCAGGGACTATGCTTTCTTGCACTATAATCGACCTCGCAGCACTTTCTTCAGGTTTTTTTATGCTTTTCCCACTAAATACAATGAACCAGCTGCAAGTTTCCACGACATTTATTCCACAGATCAACACATCGGAATCTCCAGTAAAACAGGCATCTGTGAAGCTCCCTCAGCCATTTTGTGTGCTAGCCTGAAACAAAGCGCGTGATTGGCCAACTGGCAGACAACTCAATGTTAAACGTGCTTTGATTGGACTAAAAAATTCCCAACATTTTTCCCGTGTTTCTGAGTTTCAGTGGTGATTGTTTTAAATATTTTTACACAATTTGTGAAAATTTCATGTAGTTTGGTGACTTGGGTCACGAAACTGCAGAATAAAGCTCATCGGCCCACAGCCTATTATCTGTACTCCCTCTATGTCAACAATGTATTTGAGCATCGGGCATTGTGACATCACACAATGGAACGTTCACCAGGGGCTGGGGCTGGAGCTGCTTCTGTGGGTGAGAAGCCAGTTTATTTTTGAAATAGTGTGGGGGGGGGGGGGTGATGGATTTGATTAAAAACGTGCACTTAAACACGACGAAATGTAATGAGGAGCAGATACTTTGAAAGAAAAGTGAAATCTCTACCGAAATGGAAAAGATGTCGGCATATCTGCCTTGCCCCTTATCCTTAAACTTTGACCCCTTGTTCTGGTCTTCCCCAACATCCGGAACAATCTTTTTAGCATCTAGCCTGTCCAACCCCTTAAGAATTTTATAAGTTTCTGTAAGATACCTCCTTAATTTTCTAAAATCTAGCGAGTACAAGGCGAATCTATCCAGTTTTTCTTCATATGAAAGTTCTGACATCCCAGGAATCAGTCTGGTGAACCTTCTCTGTACTCCCTCTCTATGGCAACGATGTATTTGAGCATTGGGCATTGTGACATCACACGATGGAACGTTCACCATTGGCTGGGGCTCCTGCATAGGCATATGTAAATGAATCCATTCCGATTGGACATATGTGAACATTGGGCATTGTGACATCACACGATGGAACGTTCAGCAGGGGCTGGTGCTGGTGCTGATTCTATGGGTGAGAAGCCAGTTTAGTTTTGAAATATTGGGGGGGGGGGAAGGATTTGATTAAAAACGTGTACTTAAACACGACGGAATGTAATGAGGAGCAGATACTTAGAAAGAAAAGTGAAATCTCTACCGAAATGGAAAAGACGTCGGCGATTCTGCGTCCGGTTTCGGAGTTGCAGGGAATCAAAGTAAGAAATGCGGCCGGAAGACGTACATGTAAATGGATCCATTCCGATTGGACGTCTGCGAGCGTCGGGCATCGCGATTGGTCGTCTGCGAGCATCGGGCATTGTGACATTGCACGGCGGGAACAAATCGAAAGGCAGAAAGGCAGCCGGACGGATGTCGGACGGATGGGGCGAGAGTTTTATAGAATAACTAGACCAAGTGCAGACCCGTTGGGTCTGTTTCCCCAACAGCGTTTGCGGGGGGGGGTGAGAAGAGGGGAGGGAGGGGAGAGGAGGAGGAGGAAACGGGATAGATCTGGGAGGGAAAGGAGAGCGGGGTAGGGGGTGAGAGATGGGGAGAGAGATGTGGGGGAGGGGGGATGGGGAAGATGGGGAGGAGGGAGGGAGGGGAGAGGGGTGGGGGAGAGAGGGGAAAGAGTGGGGAGGGACAGTGGAGGGGGAAGGGGGAGAGGTGGAAGAGTGGTGAGGGAGGTGGAGAGGGGTAGGGGGAGTGATGGAAGAGGGACAGAGGGGTAGGAGGATGGGGGCGGGTTGAGAGAGGGAAGGGGGTGGCGTAGAGAGGGAAGGGGGGTGGGGGTGAGGGGGATGGGTTGGAGAGGGAGAGGGAAACATAGAACCATTGAAATTAAGTGCAGGAGTAGGCCATTCAGCCCTTCGAGCCTGCACCACCATTCAATATGATCGTGGCTGATCATCCAACTCAGTATCCTGTACCTGCCTTCTCTCCATACCCCCTGATCCCTTTAGCCACAAGGGCCACATATAACTCCCTCTTAAATTCAGCCAATGAACAGGCCTCAACTACCGTCTGTGCCAGTGAATTCCAGAGATTCACCACTCTCTGTGAAAAATGTTTTTCTCATCTCGGTCCTAAAAGATTTACCCCTTATCCTTAAACTGTGACCCCTTGTTCTGGACTTCCCCAACATCTGGTACAATCTTCCTGCATCTAGCCTGTCCAACCCCTTATGAATTTTGTACGTTTCTATAAGATACCCCCTCAATCTTCTAAATTCTAGCATGTACAAGCCGAGTCTATCCAGTCTTTCGTCATATGAAAGTCCTGACATCCCAGTAATCAGTCTGGTGAACCTTCTCTGTACTCCCTCTATGGCAACAATGTATTTGAACATTGGGCATTCTGACATCACACATTGGAACGTTCACCATTGGCTGGGGCTCCTGCAAAGGCATATGTAAATGAATCCATTACGATTGGACATATGTGAACATTGGGCATTGTGACATCACACGTTGGAACGTTCACCAGGGGCTGGGGCTGTTTCTATGGGTGAGAAGCCAGTTTATTTTTGAAATATTTTGGGGGAGGGGAGAAGGATTTGTTTAAAAACGTGCACTTAAACACGACGAAATGTAATGAGGGGCGGATACTTTGAAAGAAAAGTGAAATCTCTACCAAAAATGGAAAAGATGTTGGCTATTCAGCTTTCTCCCTTATCCTTAAACTTTGACCCCTTGTTCTGGTCTTGCCCAACATCCGGAACAATCTTTCTGCATCTAGCCCGTCCAACCCCTTAAGAATTTTATACGTTTCTATAAGATACCCCCTTAATCTTCTAAAATCTAGCGAGTACAAACCGAGTCTATCCAGTTTTTCTTCATATGAAAGTTCTGACATCCCAGGAATCAGTCTGGTGAATCTTCTCTGTACTGTCACTATGGCAACGATGTCTTTGAGCATTGGGCATTGTGACATCACACGATGGAACGTTCACCATTGGCTGGGGCTCCTGCATAGGCATATGTAAATGAATCCATTCCGATTGGACATCTGTGAACATCGGGCATTGTGACATCACACGATGGAACGTTCAGCAGGGGCTGGGGCTGGTGCAGCTTCTGTGGGTGAGAAGCCAGTTTATTTTTGAAATATTGGGGGGGGGGGGGGGAAGGATTTGATTAAAAACGTGTACTTTAACACGACGAAATGTATTGAGGAGCGGATACTTAGAAAGAAAAGTGAAATCTCTACCGAAATGGAAAAGATGTCGGCGATTCTGCGTCCGGTTTCGGAGTTGCAGGGAATCAATGGAAGAAATGCGGTCGGAAGCCGTACATGTAAATGGATCCATTCCGATTGGACGTCTGCGAGCGTCGGGCATCGCGATTGGACGTCTGCGAGCATCGGGCATTGTGACATCGCACGGCGGGAACGAATCAAAAGGCAGAAAGGCAGCCGGACGGATGTCGGACGGATGGGGCGAGAGTTTTATATAATAATAGATAGATAGATAGATAGATAGATAGATAGATAGATAGATATGGCCCCAAAGTTGTTTTTTAAGAGTGGTGGGTGTCTGGAACGTGCTTCCCGGGGTAATGGTGGAAGCAGATGCGATAGTTGATGTTTAAGAATGTTTTAGATTTTAGATAGGCACATGGATATGCAGGGAATGGTGGGAAATGGATCATATGCAGGTGGAGAGTAGTTTAACTTGGCATCATGTTCGACACAGACATTGGGCCGAAGGTCCTGTTCCTGTGCTGTTCTATGTTGGAGAATGATTTGCTTTCACTCTGATTTTGTTCTGAGCTGCTCATTATGGAGAAGGGAGACTGAGGGATGACATTACTAGTTAATGAAACGCTGTAAACTGTGAAAGCGATGATATGTGTAGGAAGGAACTGCAGCTGCTGGTTTAAATCGAAGAAGGGTCTTGACCCGAAACGTCACCCATTCCTTCTCTCTAGAGATGCTGCCTGTCCCGCTGAGCTTATTTCAGCATTTGCGACTATCTTCAGACAGGATGATATGTTAGAAAGTCGTCAATGTCAAATGTAAGATGAAAATGGGCAATTGCTGACTTGTGAGTGCACTGTTGACCCCAAATAGGGTGTGAGAGAGAACAAGTTCATAAGCAAAGTTCCAGCAAGTGTAAATGTGCAAGGACAATGTTATTGGATTTTAATTCCCCGGAGGTGAATCGTGATTAGTTGTAGCTATTCATACGAGGGGGATAATATTGTTACAGTAAACAAATGTGAAATATTGTGTGGGATGTGCAGAGAATAAGGGGAGGCATCAAGGGTCGGTCATTTTAGTCAATGGGTAACTCACCAGGCTCGGATGAAATGTATCCCAGGATGTTGAAGGGAGCCAGGGAAGAAATTATAGATGCTCTGACCGTGATATTTTGAATCTTCCTCACTACAGGAGTAATACAGGAGGATTAGATTACTAACATACGGTTGTTTAAAAAGGGAGCATGGGAGAGCCCAAATAATTACAGGCCAGTTTGCTTAACCTGTGGAGGACAAATTATTGGAATAGATTCTAAATGGTATAAAATTCATTTAGAGGTGAATGTTTTTTAGAACTGAGAGTAAGCATGCAGGTACGGCAGGCAGTGAAGAAAGCTAATGGCATGTTGGCCTTCATAACAAGAGGAGTTGGGTATAGGAGCAAAGAGTTCCTTCTGCATGGGGCCCTAGTTAGACCATACCTGGAGTATTGTGTGCAGTTTTGGTCTCCAAATTTGAGGAAGGACATTCTTGCTAGTGGATGCCAATTATCTGGATGCTTTCAAGAGAGTTAGATAGAGCTCTTAAAGACAGCGGAGTCAGTGGATATGGTGAGAAGGCAGGAATAGGGTACTAATTGTGGATGATCAGCCATAATCATATTGAATGGCGGTGCTGGCTCGAATGGGCTACTCCTGCACCTATTGTCTATTGTCTAAAAGTTGAGTTAAGGAGAGGTCGTCAGGATGGAGTTCTTGCAGGAAGGCTCTGTCTGACTGATGGTTACATTGTTTGAGTTGGTGACAAAGAATTGATAAGGCCAGCATGTTTCATGGAGACTATGGTTTTCAGTGAGGTTTTTGGTAAGGCCCCATTTGACAGGTTGGTTAAAAAGTGAGTGGTCCATTGGAACCAAAATTTGATTTGTGGTAAAAAGCAAAGGTTAATGTGTGGGAAGGAACTGCAGATGCTGGTTTACACTGTAGATAGACACAAAATGCTGGAGTAACTCAGCGGGTCAGACAGCAACTCTGGAGAAAAGAAATAGATGACGTTTTGGGTCGAGACTCTTCTTCAGACTGAGAGTCAGGGGAAAGGGAAATGAGAGTTAGAGGCAGTGATGGAGAGAGATGTAGAACAAATGAAAGAAAGATATGCAAAAAAGTAACAATGATAAAAGAAAGTTAGCTGTTTGTAGGGTGAGAAAGACTACAGACAATGACTCATCAAGTTGACTTTGAAGCTGGTATAACTTGGGTGGGGGAGGGATGGAGAGAGAGGGAATGCAAGGTTTACATCAACTTATAGAAATTAATATTCATACCATTGGGATTTAGGTTGCCCAAGCAACATATGAGATGTTCCTCCAATTTGTGTTTGGCCTCACTCTGAGGACATAAAGGTTAAGTGTGGGAATGGGAAAGGGAATTAAAGTGTTTGGCAACTGGGAGATCAGGTAGGTCCAGGCAGACTGAGCGCAGTGAACGGACTGAGGCGACTGCAAACCTTGAATGTTACTTGCTTCAGTGCAACCTTTCTGCCTCTGCAGGTGTGTTGGCCTCTTGATGTCATCCAGAGGTATCTGGTCTCGTCCTGAGAAGCTGGGCGCGCTGGAAAGCACTCAGGTGAACCCCTGACCGTCCCATCCTCGTGCACTCTCGCTCTTCCTCCTGGAGCCCTCCGCCTCCGCAGGTCATGGCTGCCCGTGAGCAGTCCGGGTGTCTGGGGTTATGGGGAGAAGGCAGGAGAATGGGGTTAGGAGGGAGAGATAGATCAGCCATGATTGAATGGCGGAGTAGATGGGCCGAATGGCTTAATTCTGCTCCTATCACTTATGGCCTTGCCAAGCAAGTTGGCAAACTGGGCTCATGTGGCCCACAGTCCTCTAAACCCTTGGTCAATATTTCTGACCAATTGTCTTTTCAGTGTCAGAAACCAGTGAGTACCTGGTGGATTTTGGCATTCACTGAAACTCTTCCACAGTAGTAGGAGCTTCTAATGCATATTTAAAATTCCATGTGTGGGTTTTAGTAGATTAGAAGTTGTTCATCGTCCTTCCGCTGCCAAGTCTGACTTAATCGGCCATCCTATCAGAATTGGCTGTCCTCCCTGCCAATACACTATAATAGTAAGATAAAACGAGAACTTACCAGTTTGAAGTTTGATCTGTATTTTATGAGGAGTTACGATGAGGGATTACGTGAAAAGCCCACTCAGCACGCATGCGCGCCATACTTCAAAGCAGCGGTGTGGAATCACAGATACAGTTATTGAAGTAAACATAGTAAAGACAAGGAGACATCAGTTTGTGAATTTGACCCATATTATTGAGGGTGGGAGCGGAGGGCACGTAATCCCTCATCGTAACTCCTCATAAAATACAGATCAAACTTCAAACTGGTAAGTTCTCGTTTAATCTTACTATTTTACTTCGGAGTCACGTGAGTGATTCCGTGAAGATTTCAAAGCTCTGTGATTTCAAACTGTGTAACAGTTATTACTACATCACTGCCGAAGTCTTTGAGGGAGGAAGTGTGTTATCGTAATCAACCAATGAATCTGTTTTATGAAAAACAAAAACGGTATTTATTAACAATAACAACAAAAAGAAAATTGCTCCCCTGGGCTTAAATTAAATATTTGCAGACTGTAAAATTGTTTCTGCATATAACACAGGTTTTGCCAACGGCTTGTGATAAAAAGTCCTGAACGTGGTTCCCCTTGCCCATCCTGCTGTAGCCAGGATGTGGTCCATTATTTCAGCCGTTGACGTGGATGCTGCCCTGGTGGAGTGAGATTTATACAATTTAGTGTCAAATCCGGCAGCTTTTAGCACCTGCTTGAGCCATCTCAAAATGGTTTGGCTCGTCACCCGACCATGAGGTTTTTTATGACTGACCCACAAGGCGTTTTCACTCCCTCGAATATTGTTAGTTGTGTCTATATAAGATAGTAGGTGGGTCATGACACATAACCGTGGTTCTGGTGGGTAAGCCCGGAATATCACTTCTGGACTAGGCGTTCCTGGCCTGCTCTGTTTGATCAGTCCCTGGATCATAAACGAGATCTGGTCTGGAGCTGTAATCATGTGGTCCAGTCATAACCGATGTAGACACTGGACCTACTGTGCGGATACAAGTGGCATTAACATGAGCGTTTTGAGTGTCAATTGTTCCAGGCTGAGGGATCTGGCTGGTGGCCATCCCCTGAGGTAAGTCAGGACCTCACTGACATCCCATATATGGGTGTACCTTGGTTTAGGGGGGTTGGTATTGTAAATGCCTTTCATTACAGTGAGATCCCATGGCCTGTTGTCCTGGTGCTTGTGTTAAGTAGGCAGACAGGGCACTTCTCGCTGTGTTGATGGCACTGTAGCTGAGTCCTTCTTCATAGTGAAGTTTGGCCAGGAATTCCAGTACGTTGGTGACTGATGCCGTTGTGTAGGTGGTCCCTGTATCCAGGCAGTACTTTTCCCATTTTCTGATATTGGTCAAGTACTGTTTTTTGGTGGATGTTCGGAGGGATGCTGACATGGTGTTCACAGTTTGTTCTGATAATCCCAGTCCCAGCAATGGGCTGTTCAGAATCTGCAACCCAGGAGTTTGATTTTTTCATGGCATGGGTGGCTTATGCCAGACACTGGGTGTTGTAATAATTCTGGGTCACTGGGAAATGTCATCGGAGTTCCAACAACCATGTCATGGAGCATTGGGAACCATGGCTGCGTAGGCCAGTCGGGTACTTATCAAAATACCTGAAGCAGAGTCCATTTGTATTTTGCATAGTACCCGACTAATGAGGCAGAAGGGAGGAAATGCATAGAGGAAGAAATTTCCCCAATCCAGCGCGAACGCATCTACCGCTGCTGCCTCAGGGTCTGGTTCCCAGACGACATACATAGGTACCTGGTGATTTAGCCTTGATGCAAATAAATCGATATCTGGCGTGCCATATTGCTTGACAATTTTTGCAAATATTTTGGGGTTTAACATCCATTCGATGTTGTCATTAAATTTACGTGACCTGGTGTCTGCCACTGTATTTAACTTACCTGGTAGGTAAGTTGCTGATAGCCAAATATGTCTTTCGACACACCATTGCCAAATTGTGTTAACCAACTTGTTGCATGATAACGATTTTATGCCGCCCATATGGTTAATGTAG
Organism: Amblyraja radiata; assembly: GCF_010909765.2. Taxonomy (NCBI): domain Eukaryota; kingdom Metazoa; phylum Chordata; class Chondrichthyes; order Rajiformes; family Rajidae; genus Amblyraja; species Amblyraja radiata. Next base: position 46,706,841 of record NC_045975.1, on the reverse strand, counting down.
GCCACCACCGTAGTATTATCTATTTGTAACCGAACATGCAAGTGATGCATATTTGATGCATATGCTTTTAAACCATAGAAGGCACCCAACATCTCTAGATAATTTATGCCCAGTGTAAGTAGTAATGACGAGTCAGGGTTAGTCCATCTACCACCTGTGCTGGATATGGCTTTAGTTGCTCCCCAGCCTTGAGCACTGGCATCTGTTTGGATAACTAGCGTAGAGTTAGTGATGACAATAGGGCTGTAACTATGCCAAACGTTTTCTGCCCACCACTGTAGTTCTGATATTGCTTCAGTGGGTAACTTCATGACACGATCATAATGACCTGCATGTCGTTTTAGTGCCTGTACCTCTGCTCTTTGTAAGTTTTGGTAGTGCAAAGGTCCGAATTGCGTAGCCGGAAATGCTACTACCATTTTCCCAATTACTCTTGCTACTTGTCGAATAAATGGTCGTTTGTTGACCATTAGATTGTTGCATGATTGTGCCAATGCAATTGTTTTGTCTCTTGGCAAAGTTACAGTCATATGGACTGAATTAATTGTGAAGCCCAAGTAGTCCATAGTTGTGGATGGCTTCAACTTAGATTTATCTGGATGTAAGACAAATCCCAAGGTTTCGAACAACTGTTTGGTAGCTGATACAGCTGACATAGTCAATTCCATGGTTTTGCCTACTATTAAGATATCATCAAGATATGCCAAGACAATATGTTTTTGTCTTCTTAATATTGCCAAGGCTGGTTTTAGTATCTTGGTGAATAATCTTGGGGCTGATGTTAAACCATTGGGTAACGCTGTAAACTGCCATAATTGCCCCATCCAGGTAAACTTCAGGTATCTGCGATGATCCTTGTGAATAGGTACTGAATAGTAAGCATCTTTAAGATCAATGCTTGCCATGTAGTATCCTTTGGAAATTAATTGTTTGGCAGTAACAAACATTTCCATTTTGAAATGTATATACTTAACAAACATATTTAGTGATGTTAAGTCAATGATGATATGACATCCACCATCATTTTTGGTTTTAGTGAATATATTTGATACAAATTCCAAGGGTTCATGTTTTGTGTTTTCAATGATACCCTTTGTAATTAGTCTCATCAGTTCAACTTGTCCCTCTCGTTTTTCTTTCACTGAGAGGGAAAATACCCTTTGGGGTAAATGTTGAACTGGTGGCAATTTACCTGTTATGAATTGTATTTTGTATCCACTAATGCCATTGAGTATATACTGATCACTCGTGATAGACTCCCATGCTGCTTTAAACTGGTGTAATCTCCCTCCTGTTAGTATTAAGCCCCTTCTTTCTATATGCTGGTAGGAACCAGACCCACCTACCTCCATGGTTATGGGTATTTCCTCTGGTTCCCGCCGGTCCCACGAGGCTTGCGTGTTGTCTGATGTGGCGTTGATGTTGGGGGGTGGCGCATTTTCCATGGGGTCCGCTCTGGGCCCTGGTCTAAAAAAGACTTATGGTGATAAAATGCGGACCCCGAGCTTTCACCAGTCCTATATGGTGGACGTCGACTGGTGGACGCGACGGGGTGCTGCCACTTGGTGTTTAGTGCTCTAGGTTTGCTCGTCCCGTGCCCTGCCTTCATGAGAACGTGTGTTTTTGAGGCCTCGGCCATATCCTTCATTCGCTTAGGTAGGTCATTGCGAAAGAGCAGTATGTCTAGCTCAGAGGCTGGGGTTTTGCACAACCCCGCAAATTTAGGATTGAGGGCAGGTTTTATGATTTCTTTACGCAGGTTGTTAATCTCAAATTGCGTATTACACAACAGCGCGAGAGTATCCTGTTGAGTGGTGGTCATCTCGGTGTTGTCCACGGAACGAGCAAACTAAGTGATGGCTGACGTCAGGAGCCTGAGGATCCGCTGCAGTTTTAGCTCGTGGTGTCGGATGTTTGGCCCAACGTGCCCCCAGATTTGGCTGTTTACAGCCGGCACTTTGAGGGACTCACAGTTCTCCGGCGCTGTATAAGTTTCCAAAGCATCATTGACCACCTGCTCCTGTAGAGCCCTGTTGGAGAGGTGGTTGATGCTGGCCGCTAGTTTGGCTTCTAACGGTCTTCCTGCACGTGGGGTTGCCACGTAGCGGTCCACTGCACCAAGCAGCTCTTCCTGTTCCTGCACCCCTTGCATACTCCCAAGATCTTCAGCCATCGTCCCCTCTTCTTGACCAGCCCAGTCCTGGTCACCAAAGCTATCCTCTGGAAAGGAGGAAGCAATGGACAGTGCACAAGGCACTGTGGAGGGAGTGCCTGACCTCCCTCTGCGAGAGCGCCCCTCCTGGGGCGCACCTCGCTGGAGCACCTGCTCCAAGAGCCGCTCCAAGCGGCTCAGGCGGCTCTCTCTCCCGCGCCTGGGTGGAGAGATGTCCCCGTCTGACGTGTCGGAAACCACCGGCCGGACGCTCTTTCTGGTAGCTTTCCCTCCAGCCCGCTGCTCAGGCGCTAGCGGAGCTGGGCTCGGCACGGTGTCGGGGATAACGGAGCGCTCGGTTAGCGTTCCTACCGCCTGTTGCTGCCCCCCCCTGATGGAACGCTCCTCTGGTGGGGTCGAACGGGGGACAGATTTCTTTGAGAGTCTTGTCTTTGGTGTACTTATTTCTGAAAGAGAAATCAGACGGCTCTTCTTTGGTAAGTAAAGCCGACCACAGTTCACTTACCTGACGGTCCGTTTTTTAAATTGCAGCGGGAGCACCTGACTCCCGCTGTAGCCGCTTGTTGCACTGCTGGCGTAATGTCGCGCATGCGTGCTGAGCGGGTTCTTCACGGAATCACTCACGTGACTCCGAAGTAAAATAGACCATCCCTCTTGCCAATCACAAAACCAAATACATTTGGCTGACCCTCCCTCCTTGTTGTGCATGGGCTTCAATCAGCCATCCCTCCCGGCTTCTCACTGTGCTTTTGTCTAGTTGCACGTTCACTTACACTGCAGGCCTGTCCTCCTGATGCAGCTGATGCTTGCAGTGGGAATGGCATGTGAATTGGCTGCAGCACTAGTGCAGCTAGTGGCATGTGCTTCGCAGATCTGAAAGGGAAGGGTGGGAGAAAGCATGGGAGGAAATCCCGTGGGGGTGGGGGGCACAACCCCCATGTTTTGAGAGGTGGGGGGCAATCACCCACCCCCATGTTTTGTAATTTGGATTTTGAAATTCGGTTAAAAAAAATCTAATAAAATCTCTGCTTTCCGCGAGACAGTGGGGATGTCACTGTTAAGCGATTGTTAATTGTCTCTAATAACATCGTATTAACACGATGTGTTACCAATTGTGTTTTGACCTTCAAGTATTACTGAAGGTATTCACGGGGAATTTCTTAAAGCTGTCTGATGCGGGTACAGTTACCATTTGAACTAATTGGATGTATTGGTGGATAGGAAAGATTTAAACGGTTCAAACGGGTTTCCTGGCTCGCTTGCAAGTAGGTCCTTCATTCAGGTAACACGTTATTTAGTATTTTTTTCCCATATCTATCTCTCTTTCCCCCTCCAAGGTCGGTTCTGTTTGCCTTTATTTGCTTCAGTTTTATTTGTTTAAGTGTTATTTATCACATTGTAGCTTTTGAAAGATTCAAGCGGGTATCAGACGTTTTCTCAGGGTTGAATTGGCCGATTCGTGGGGCCTTTCATCGCCCGGCTCGGCTTAAAATCAATCTGCTGCATCAAGGCGATTGAGGCTCCCGATGTTGAAGCCCCCACAGGCCGATTTTAAACCATGCCGGGCAATGAAAGGCCCTGCAAACGGGTCAATTCAAGCCCCACGATTCGGGGTGGATGAAGCTGCAGTTGCTGGACTTCGGAGTCGGTCACCAACCAGGTCAGCTCCCAATGTTACCGTCCACATGGCCCACGGCCGAAGCCTTGCATGTGTGTGTGTGTGCGTGCAAGCACGTGGCTACCAAGGAATTGTGACCCCCCCCCCCTTGTTTTGATCGCGATTTCCGCCCCTGGGAGAGAGAGAGAGAGAGTACCCAAGAATGACAGCAGGGGCAGTGCACCTCCTTGAATTTACCCTCTGAATCCCACTCCAGCCTGCCCTAACTGATTTCTGAATGAAGTACAAAGCTGCCGGTTCAGTTTAGTTTAGAGATAGAGCATGGAAGCCGGCCCTTTGGCCCACCGAGTCCGCACTGACCAGCGATGCTCGCACATTAACACTACTCGACACACACCAGGGACAATGTTACATTTATACCAAGCCAATTAACCAACAAACCTGTACGTCTTTGGAGTGTGGCAGGAAACCAAAGATCTTGGAGTAAACCCATGCAGATCACGGGGAGAAGGTACAAACTCTGTACAGACAGCACCCGCAGTCAGGATCGAACCCAGGTCTCTGGCGCCCCTCAGATGTGGGAGGAAATCAGAGCAACCAGAGGAAACTCCCACGGTCATAGGGAGAATATACACAAGAGAGCACCCAAGGTCTGGGTCAAACCCAGATCTCTGGCACTGTGAGGTAACTTGGTCGGCTTCGATGTTGGGCGGAAGGGCCTGTCTCCGTGTTGTATGATTCTGCAGACCTGAGCCCTGTGCTTCCAGATCAGCAGCAAGGACCCATACTGCAGTCGTCCAGGTTCCCAACACCACTGAACCGACCACTGTGCACAACTGCACAGACTTGCTACACATTAAATGCTGGAGTAACTCAGCAGGTCAGACTGATTCACTGGAGAAAAGGAATAGGTGACATTTCTGGAAGGTCTCGTCCCGAAACATAACCTATTCTTTCTCTCTGGAGATGCTACTTGACTCGCTGAGTTACTCCAGTTTTTGTGTCTATCTTCGGTTTAAACCAGCATCTATGCATTCTGACAGCTTGCTAGCTGGTTTCTCCACACTAGCTATGCTGTGCAGCTTTGAGCTCCACGTCCGTGTGTGTGGTTTGCACACCATTCGTTAGCTGCCCACTTCTGTGTGGCCAGCTCACCTCCCTCGTGAGAAAAATCCATGGGACAACTCATACCTATTTAGATCTAAAGCATTCTCGGGGTAATCTTTGTCATTTGACGGTTACCGCACATGGTATAGATGTCTGCTCCGGTCTGTAAATGTGGAATCAAGGACGGCACAGTGGCATAGTGGTAGAGCTACTGCCTTACAGCGCTTGCAGCACCAGAGACCCTGGTTCAATGCTGATTACGGGTGCTGACTGTACGAAGTTTGTACATTCTCTTCGAGACCACATGGGATTTCTCCGAGATCATCGGTTTCCTCCCACATTCCAAAGACATACAGCTTTGTTGGTTAATTGGCTTGGTAAAATTGTCCCTAGTGTGTCTGGGACAGTTAGTGCATGGGGATCACTGGTCGGTGTGGACCCGGTGGGCCAAACGGCCTGTTTCCTTGCTGTATCTCTAAACTAAACTAAACTGCACAAAATCCCCAGGCAGAAAGAGCAGTGAAACTTGCAGCTTTGTGGCTGTGGTTGGGAGATGTTGGCCAGAGCTGCCACCCAGGGACAAGGCAGCGTTTAATTTCACACCTGAGAGGTGTCGCACGCACACACACACACACACACACACTCACGCCCAAGGTGGGATTTGACCTTCCTGCCGCCCGTAGGTGTTGTTGCTGGGACGACTTGAATCTGACTCAGGCGGTCACTGGAGAAATGTTGATCAAAGCTTTCCCATGGCCAGTGGGGGAATGGGTGAGCAGACATGAAAGGCAGAGGAGTGCTGGAAATGTGGGTGAGAGGAAGGAGCAGCAGGGGAATAGCCTTTCAGCTTCCAATGTCAATGTGGAACATGATGCAAAGATGACTAATCTTGCTTACCTGCACACAATCCATATCCCGCCATTCCGTGCATGTCCTTACGACTATCAAAATGCCTCTATCGTATCTGCCTCCACCGCCTATCCTGGCAGAGCCTGTTCCAGGTATCCACCTGGTATAAAAAATCAATCACTTTTATACTTTATCCCTCTCATCGTAAAGCTATGCCTCTGGTCTTTGACATTTCCACCCTGCTACCACTGCGCCACCATACTGCCCAAGCTGACTGTCTTGCTCTGTTCCTAGGCTGGCCTGCAGGTGCGTGTGCAGAGAATGTAGAAGGAGCTGGAGTTGCTGACCGCTGACTTCCGGGCTTGGCTGGACTGGGGCGGTGGACCGTCTGAAACCATACGCCTCCCTCCCCCACTGACACCAGCCCACATCATCAAGCTGCTGGGCAAGGTAACCCTTCAGAGACTGGATGAGCTTCGGAACATGCTGCCCTTCGAGTCGCTGGAGAGGGTGCAGGTGAGTGTCAGATGCTGGCAGCTTGGCCTCTTCCTCCACCCCTGCCTGGCCGTGATGTGTAGAGTCTGTACGTAGCGGGGTGAGCAGAGCCTTGATTGACACAGAAGGAAATGTGACTTGAGAATTAAGGGACTGAAGTTTAGGGGTAACATGAGGGGGAACTTCTTTACTCAGAGAGTGGTAGCTGTGTGGAATGAGCTTCCAGTGAAGGTGGTGGAGGCAGGTTCGTTTTTATCATTTAAAAATAAATTGGATAGTTATATGGATGGGAAAGGAATGGAGGGTTATGGTCTGAGCGCAGGTATATGGGACTAGGGGAGATTATGTGTTCGGCACGGACTAGAGGGGTCGAGATGGCCTGTTTCCGTGCTGTAATTGTTATATGGTTATATGGTTATATGAAATCCAGCTGTTACTTAACCTGCCTGGTTGTCATTGAGTGAGATGGCATGTAATCATGTATTGCCTTTCTGCTGACTGGATAGCATGCCACAAAAGATTTTCACTGTACATGTGACAATAAACTAAACTGAACTGAACTTTATTCTTTCCATATTGTCTTCAATCCCCTCGCCCCCCAGATTCTCCACGTGCCGACATGGAAGAGGCAATTTACAATGGCCAATTAACCTACGAATCTGCACACATTTGGTTTTGTCTCTCTACAAAGGCTCTCACTCTGTGTTGGACAGAGGTGGGGTGGGTGCGTGCCCCTGGTGAGACTGTAACGCTGCGTGTGTTTGCTTCCAGGCTGACATCGCCGCCATCCAGCAGATGCATGAGGAGCGGACGGAGCCGGCGCTGCGGGCAGTTGGTTGCAATACCAAGGTGGGTGCGGGGGGAAAGAGCAGGTGCTGGTGCTGGTGTGGGAGAAGGGGTAGAGAGGGCACAGGGAGTCATGGTTCATAAGTGATAGGAGCTGAATTAGGCCTTTCGGCTCATCAAGTCTACTCCGCCATTCAATCATGGCTGATCTATCTCACCCTCTTAACCCCATTCCTCTGCCTTCTCTCCATAACCTCTGACACCCATACTAACCAATAATCTATCTACCTTTTCCTTAAAAAGATCCACAGCCTATTGTGGCAGCGAATTCCACAGATTCACCACATTCTGATTAAAGAAATTCCTCCTCATCTCCTTCCTAAAGGAACGTCCTTTTATTCTGAGTTTAAGGCCTCTGGTCCTAGCATGACAAGCTTTCCTTCACATTCTGCCTGAAATGGCCGCTTTTAGTCTTTTTTAAAATTTGTTTTAGCGATACAGCATGGAAAGTCTGCGCCGACTAGCGATCCACACACACTACCACCATCGTGCACATACTAGGGACAATTTACAATTTTACTAAGCTATTTAGCCTACAAACCTGTACGTCTTTGGAGTGTGGGTGGAAGCTGGAGCACCTGGAGAAAATCCAGGCAGGTCAAGGGGAGAACGTACAAACTCTGTACAGACAGCATCCGTAGTCGGAATCGAACCTGGGCCTCTGGTGCTGTGAGGACTGGTCTCCGTAACCACTTGGGCAGAGAATTCCCTGCATTTCCCATCCTCTGGGTGTTAAGCTGCTACAGTTGAGTGAAGTTTGCTTTATATTGAATGGTGGATTCTGCGGGCAATTGATGGGAGTTTGTGAGGAACTAGTTTCAAGGAAAATTCGTGAAGGACTGGGATTCTCTGAGAGCTGGCATTGATTTGATGGGCTGGAATGGCCTATGTCATTAGGAAATATGAAGTATGGAAAAGTGACTTCTGCTTTACATATTTGTAAATTTGCCTTATGTTGTGAAAAAAGTCGCTGCGAGTAGAATTAAAAAGCCTCCGAACTTGAAAATAAACTTTTTTATAATTTCTATTCTTAGATGTTGTTGCAGAAGGTGAAGGAAATGGAATCTGCTGTGGAAAGGTACAGAGTGTTTCCAGCCAGGAGTGAAACAGCAGAAGACCCTTGGGGGGGGAGGGCTTCGTCGGTTGCTGCGTGAAACAGGTCAACGTCGTTTTTAGTTTAGAGGTACAGCGTGGAAACAAGCCCTTCGGCCCACCGAGTCCGTGCAAACCAATGATCACCCTTACACCGGCAGTCAGTATTGAACCCAAGTCTCTCGCGCTGTAAGGCCGTAGCTCTACTGCTGCACCACCATGCCGCATCTGCTCCTGCACTCTGATGGCTTGCTTTGTCCTGTATAGGACAGGCTTTGTCTGGGCCACAGCCAGACATAAAAACAGTATTTTGCCATGAGCAGTAGCTCTACTCAACAGCCAAAAGTCTGCAGGCTCTTTTTACTCTGGTACTTTATTTCCACGTGTTTAAATTATAATGTTTTATTTTTAATTGTCTACTGTATATCATATTTTTATCCTTGCAAGCAAAGCACCAAGGCAGGTTCCTTGTATGTATACACACTTGGCGAATAAAATTATATTTATTATTATTATTATTATTATAGATTAACAGATGAACAGAAGCAGCTACTGACTGCACTGGCGCTGCTGGAGAAGCAGCTCAGCCAGACACGGCTGGAGCTGCAGGCTGCACGTGCGGCAAACAAGGACATGGACTCCAGCATGCGAGCAATGGAAAGCTGTGTGAAAAGTATAACTGATGTAAGTTTTCCCAAATAGTTTGTATTTAACTGTAAAAGGCCAAAACTTAGCACTTCTCCTGCCTTGGAGATGATCACAGAGATTGAGGTGAAGTGGAAAGTAACTTCCCCTCTTCCCTCCCTTTCTCTAACACACAACTCTCACTCTCTCCCTCCCTCTCTACTGCCTTCTTCCCTTTCTCTCACTGTCTCTCCTTTTCCACCTCTGCTCCTTTCCCTGTGTTCATGACATGGTCTCCTCTACATTGGAGAAACCAAACAGGCATTGGGTTTCTACTTTTGCAGAGCACCTGTGTTCAATCCATGGGGCACTCCTGAGCTTCTTGGTAACTCATTCTGACTCTTGGATGTGGGAGTGACCGAACAGTCTGACTTCCTGAGCTGTTGCAATGAGGCTCAAGTAATCTTGAGGAATGGCATCTCATCTTCCATTTGGGCTCATGGCAGTCCTCTGGGCTTGAACTAAATTCGATAATCTTGGGTGACTTGATTCCTCTGTTAGTATCAGTTGTCCATTTGTGATAATAGGGTTGGCTTGTTTTTTAAAATATCCAATAGTGCATGCTGACCTACCAGACATGTCTTGTCTGAAAAGCATCTCCACCTGAAACGTCACCCATTCCTTCTCTCCAGAGATGCAGCCTGTCCCGTTGTCTATCTTCGGTTTAATCCAGCATCTGCCGTTCCTTCCTAGACATATCTTCTTGCTCTGTATTTTGCAACTGCTATGATCTTTTGTCTATTTTTCTTATTACCCAACCGATCTTATTCACTCCTTGACCAGATAACTTTGTGTGCAGCTTATCCCCATGGTCACCTGGTTTTACACTATCAGAGCCATCCACCCACCTGTGCAGCTTTACAGGTTTATTTTGTCGCCTCCCCAGTTAGGGGAGGCGACAGACGAAGGGTCTTTGACTTGAAACATGATTTCTGTTTCTCTGGCTACAGATGCAGCCTGACCCGAGTGCTCCCAGCATTTTGTTTATCAGATATATTCCATCAACAGTTTTCATGCATTTATTCTAATTTTTTTTCCTATATGACTGCCACGTTTCAGTCCATGTTAGCACGCTTCCTCCAATATCTTGGGCTCTTAATTTTTTTGCAGCAGCCTCATATGTGGTAAATGCCTTTTGGAGATCAAAATACACACTACATTTACAGGAGATAGACACTAAAAGCTGGAGTAACTCAGCGGGTCAGACAGCATCTCTGGAGAAAACAAATAGAAAATTACTTTTCTCCAGAGATGCTATCTGACCCGCTAAGTTACTCCAGTGTATTGTATCTATATTTGGTTTAAACCAGCATTTACAGTTCCTTCCTACTACATTTACATGTTTCCCTTATCAACTCCCTATCACATCCTGTCAAGTTTTGTCACACATGATTTTCATTAAACCATGTTGGCTGCATTTGATTAGATGCAGCTCACCAAATGATTAGTTATTTCCTCTTGCGAACTATGAGTGCTGGACGAATTAGAATCATGGTGATACAGTGTGGAAACAGACCCTTCGGCCCAACTCGCCCACACCCGCCAACATGTCCCAGCTGCACTAGTCCCACTACCTGCGTTTGGTCCATATATACCTCCAAACCTGTCCTATCCATGTACCTGTCAATTGACCTATAGTTCCCAGCTTCTGTTTTACGTGCTGGGAGGTCAGGTGAATCTCACTCACAGCCTCTTCTACTGCTGGTCCAGGTGCCCAGTAAATGTGAGCTCTGCTTCCAACAACCATTCAGGCAGTGAACCCTTGGCCCAATGTACTAATTGCATCAAACCTTTGTGCCAAATGAATTACATTTCCAATTTTGTGTAGGAAAGATGCTTACCTTGTTTACTCTGAATGGAGCAGTCAGAATATCATAATATTATGTGTAGGAAGGAACTGCAGATGCTGGTTTACACCGCAGATAGACATCAGCGAGACAGGCAACATCTCTAGGGGGGGGGGAATGGATGACATTTCGGGATGAGACGTCCGAAGAAGGATCTCAATCCGAAACATGATCCATTCCTTCTCTCCAGAGATGCTGCCTGTCCTGCTGAGTTACTCCAGCATTTTGTCTCTTTTTCTATAATATTATAACCACTCAAACTTTCTACCTGCTGCAGTTCCTGGCGACTCTCTCCTTGCAACTTTTCTTCTCCAGTCCTGCCAATGTCGTAAACCTTTCTAGTGCCTCTCTAGTGTACTCCCATCAATCATGTATAGAGGCAACCAGAATACACACAATGTTACTGGTACTTCTGAGCTAACAATTTCCACAGTTCCAAGATGACTGTTCCACTACTTTCAAAGACCCATGAACAAGCTCTCCAAAGATAGACAAAGATAGACACAAAATGCTGGAGTAACTCAGTGGGACGGGAAGCATCTCTGGAGCATTAGATGCTGCCTGGTCCGCTGAGTAACTCCAGCATTTTGTGTCTATCTTCAGTGTAAACCAGCATCTGCATTTCCTTCCTACACAACATTCTCTCCAAGATATTTCTGTTCCCCACCACGGTTCAATATTCTTTCAGCTATAATGTATTCCCTTGCCTTGTCTCCCTCACTAAAGGATCAACAACTGTAAAATAATGTTTTTTTACGAAGACAAAGATACTGCTGTGCATTGATTTCAATGTTACAAGGAGGAGCACTGACTATCCTGCTCTTGTGTGTTTAGAAGGAGACGGTGTTGCTCCCACTTGTCAACAAGCTGCTGTTTGGTTCATCACAAGACAGCACAGGGGAACCTCTGACAGCACAGCTGGTGCATCAACAGGAACTTGAGGCCCTCCTTGCTGGCTTGGAGAAGAAGATCCGCTCAGATGCTTCACTATATCCTAGTCTGGAAATGGAGGCACACTCGGCAGCTGTCAGAGCAGGGATTATTAAGGTACAAGCATGCAAGCAGCCAGTGGCTCTTACTCTGCAACAGACTATTGTATTTCAGAAAAGTAATTTATTCATAATATATACAGTTAATGAAATTGGGGCATGTCTTGCTCTACGTTCCATCAATTCAGCACTTTCGCTTGCAATGTGTCAATGAACACCACATCCTTAAACAGTTCTCCCATGAAGTGTCTGAGAGTCCCTCAGTGTCTAGTGGTGGCTGGACCTTAGACCAAGGCCACTGCCCCACAGCATCTGCGGTGACTGCACTGATCTTCAGTGTGTCCCACACACCACATACTCTCGCACCCTGGAATGTGTCAGTCGGCAGCAATTCATTTACCGACATCTTATGCAGGAAGATCAATTTTTGGGCACACCAAAGCGAGTCTTCCGCTGAGATAATGATCTTCCAGCAGCAGTTGATATTTATCTTGTTGTGAATCCGAGATCACTGATGCACAACTGCTCAGGATGAACCATGACAAGAGCCCTTGCATTCTTCTTCTGACCTTCCTGTCAAACACCCAGTGCATGAGGTGAATATTGTCCACACCACAACCATCTCAATGGCAGTGTGCAGTGGGGTGCTTTTCTGACCGAGCAGGCAGGGTCTGACTGGGAAGGCTCCTCACATTACTGTTGGTGAGTTCCTCTGTCTGCTTGGGGAACCATCTGATGGGATCCATCGAGTCCTTCTCCCACAGTGCCTGTAGCTTGTTCTACTATGCTCACTTGTGGTCAAAGGTAATTTTCTTCAGGAACCTTTCTGTGAAGGACAGGTAGTAAGGCAATGTCAAACTGAATGGAACATTGTATTGATTGATTATTGATTGATTATTGATTGATTATACCTTTAATAATCCTTTACAGGAAATTACAGTGCCACGACAGCTTCAAGACAGACATAACACCACACATTTCCTCAAATAGCTTCCATACTTAACAAGTTAAAATACAAGTTAAAATACAAGTTAAAATACAATTAATTTAAAAAAGTGCAGTTATTTATGCGCATTATATAACCTTATAGCAGCTGGTATACAAGACTTCCTATGTCTCTCAGTTTTGTACATTGGTGCAATCAGTCTCTGACTGAAGATGCTGCTCTTGATCACCTTCAGGGCATGGAGTGGGTGAGTGGGGTTGGTCATTATTGAACCCAGTTTGTTCAGAGTTCTGGCCTCTGCCACCTGCTGGACCATTCGTTGCTCAGCCCCGACCACTGAGCCGGCATTCCTGATCAGCTTGTCCAGTATGTTTTTGTCCGCTATGCGGGTGCCATCTCCCCAACAAGCCACAGCAAAAAACAGAGCACTGGCCACCACTGAATGGTAGACACTGCACAGCAGGGGTTGGCAGATGTTAAATGACCTCAGTCTCCTTAAAAAATACAGTTGGCTTTGTCCCTTCCTGTACGCCGCCTCCATATGACACTTCCAGTCCAGCTCACTGTCAAGCTGCACACCAAGGTACCTGTGGTTAGCGACCACCTCCACCTCAGTGCCCTTAATGGTGATTGGTGTTGCTTGAGTCCTCCTCCTCCCCCTCCTGAAGTCCACAACTATCTCCTTGGTTTTTTTGGTGTTAAGTTGGAGGTTATTGTGTGCACTCCACTCCACAAAGTTACTTATTATGTCTCTATACTCCTCCTCATTGCCCCCTTTGATGAGGCCGACAACAGCTGTGTCATCCGAAAACTTCTGCAAAAAGCAGCTGTTGGTGTTATATTGGAGATCCGCTGTGTAGATGGTAAACAGGAACGGAGCCAGCACAGTTCCTTGTGGAGCCCCTGTGCTGCTCAAGATGGTGCCCGAGACACTGTTCTGTAGGCGCACATACTGTGGTCTGAGGGAAAGGTAATCCAAACACCACAGTACCAGTGATGGATCCACTTTCATCTTCTCCATCTTCTCCCCTAGCAGTCGGGGCTGAATTGTGTTGAAGGCGCTTGAGAAGTCAAAAAATGTAATCCTTACAGATGCATCAGTAGTGTCCAAATGTGTGTACACCCTCTGCAGCATGTAAATGAGGGCATCATCGACACTGATGTTAGGCTGATATGCAAACTGTAAAGGATCCATTTGATTTGACACACTAGTCCTGATGTAGGAAAGGACAAGTCTCTCAAATGTCTTCATTATATGTGAAGTGAGCGCTACTGGTCTGTAGTCATTGTGGAGAGTGGGATGGGTCTTCTTTGGGACAGGTACCAGGCAAGATGTTTTCCACAGCCTTGGAACCTTCTGTAGACGCAAGCTCAGGTTGAACAGGTGTGTTAGAATACCACACAGCTCTGAAGAGCAAGTCTTCAGTAGCCTTGGGCTGGTGTCATCAGGCCCCACTGCTTTCCCTGGCTTCAGTCTGTCCAGCATCACCTTGACCTGAGCAGTATGAAGAGTCATAGGTGGGGCTGCCGGTGGAGTGGGAGGTGGAAAGAGGGGACTCCGTACAGGTGACATCTCAGGAGTGATGGAGATGATGGAGAGAGGGAGGGGAGGTGGAGAGGAAGCAGCAATGGTCAGCAGACCAGGTGGGGGAGGCTGGGGTGGTGTGGGGCAGTCAAATCTGTTGAAAAATCTGTTCAGATCATCAGCCAGACTCTGTTCACCATCAGGCAGTGTACCACCTTTCTGCTTCATGCCCGTGATCTTTCGCATTCCAGCCCATACCTGCTTCACACCATCTTGCTGTAGCTGTCGTTCTAATTTGAACCTATAGGCTTATTTCCCCTCCTTAATCCTCACCTTCAGTTCCTTTTGAAGTTCTTTGATTTTATTCCTGTCGCCCTCCCTGAAAGCCTTTTTCTTCTCATTTAGTAAGGCCTTCAGGCTGCTGGTAATCCAAGGTTTGTTATTAGGGTAGCAACGAATTACCCTGGATGGCATGATGTCATCATAACAGAAATTGATGTAATGGGTAATGCATTCTGTTAGTCCGTCAATGTCTTCCCCATACTATATAATAACCATATAACAATTACAGCACGGAAACAGGCCATCTCGACCCTTCTAGTCCGTGCCGAACACATAAACTCCCCTAGTCCCATATACCTGCGCTCAGACCATAACCCTCCATTCCTTTCCCATCCATATAACTATCCAATAATAAAAATAAATTTTTAAATGATAAAAACGAACCTGCCTCCACCACCTTCACTGGAAGCTCATTCCACACAGCTACCACTCTCTGAGTAAAGAAGTTCCCCCTCATGTTACCCCTAAACTTCAGTCCCTTAATTCTCAAGTCATGTCCCCTTGTTTGAATCTTCCCTACTCTCAGTGGGAAAAGCTTTTCCACGTCAACTCTGTCTATCCCTCTCATCATTTTAAAAACCTCTATCGTCCCCCCTTAACCTTCTGCGCTCCGAAGAATAAAGCCCTAACTTGTTCAACCTTTCTCTGTAACTTAGTTGCTGAAACCCAGGCAACATTCTAGTAAATCTCCTCTGTACTCTCTCTATTTTGTACTGCTCACAGAACACATCCCAATCTGTTGTCTCAAAACAATACCTCAGGGCTTCATCAGCCTCAGGATACCAGCCTCTTGATGTTCTGGTGGTGACAGGCAGCCTCTTGGCAGCTGGTGTATAGGAGGGAGAGAGATGTAGCATGTCGTGGTCTGATCGACCAAGAGGGGGCAGTGCAGTACATTTGTATGCATTTTTCACATTTGCATACAAGAGATCCAGCGTTTTATCACCTCTGGTTGTACAGTCAATAAACTGTTTAAAAGTGGGCAAAGTCTTAGAGAGACAGACATGGTTGTAATCTCCAGACACAACAATGAACGCCTCTGGGTACTTGGACTGGAGTCCCGCTATAGTGGTGTGCAGCACGTCACACGCGACGTCCGCCTTGGCAGATGGAGGAATATAAACAACAATGGCTAGCACCACAGTGAACTCCCTGGGTAGGTAATATGGTCTTAAACTAACCGCTAAAAGTTCAATGTCCTTGTTGCATATCCGTTCTTTGATAGTAGCGTGATTAGGGTTACACCACTTGTTGTTGACGAGCAGTAAAAGCCCCCCACCTTTCTGCTTACCACTCGCTCCGGTGTCCCTGTCCGCTCGTATCGTCCTGAAGCCGGTGAAACTGATCAAAGAATCGGGCGTGTGTTCCGTCAGCCACGTCTCTGTCAGGCTAACAATGCTGCTCTCCCGGTACGTATAAGTCTACATCGGCCAACAGCTACACTAGTCCCACCTGCCTGCGTTTGACCCATGTCCCTCCAAAGCTGTCCTATCCATGACAATGTACTTTAATAATTATTGACCTGATCACATAATCCTGCCGCCTTCTATGCAGTATACTTGGGCTCTCCATTTCTCACTTTTATTACACCTTGCTAATTCCAGATTATGGGAAAGGATAAGAGTGAACATTTTGTGGGAACTGTTGAAGGGAGCATTGCACGTCTGGTTTCTGTATGTGTGTGGGCTCTGCACTCTATTGCACTCTACTGCCAACTTCTTATCCCACATTATTGTTATTTTTTCCTTTGGTAGGAAGTGGAAAGCATTGTGGAGCAAGCCCTGAAACTGTACAGCGCTGACAGGGTTGGATTGGTGGATTATGCACTGGAATCTGCTGGTAAGTATCAGATAAAAGCCCGAGCCAAGTAAAACTGTGAATGTAACAGACTGAAAGGGTGTTGTGTGGGCTGGCACTTTAGTCATATTTGACTTGCTCCTGTGGAATGGGGTGCTCTTGCACACTGGGCGATATGTCCCGAATAGGCAAGTACAAATCTATGTTCACAGTACAGGTTCCCCAGAGCTGCTGAGGTTCACACTGCAGAATGTTAATTTAACTTGTAACTGTTTGATGTTGCACCAGCCACAACTCATTTAAAGGCTGAGCCATCGGTTGGATGGCATTGCCCTGGGGCACCATCGGCCATCTTCATTCTGTCCACTGCTCCACCATCCCTGCAAACACATTGGTTAATCTCTTGTGCACTCTCTCCAAAGCTTCGTGCCTTTCTGAGGGCAAGGCAGCCAGGACTGGATGCACTACTCCAGCTGTAGCCAAGCCTGTGTTTTACAAAGTTCCCCATCACTTCTTTGTTCTTGTACCCTGAGCCGTTATTTACAAAGTACAGGAGTTTTTAAACAACTTCCTAAACTTCCTTCTTTCAGTAAACTAGGCACATTTATCACCCACGTGTGTAAGAAGATATGATGGTCTGACGAAGGGTCTCAACCCGAAACGTCACCTATTCCTGAGACACTGTTGTTTCTTCACTCCTTTTAGAATTGTGCCCTCTAGTTTACATATCCTTATTCCTCCTCCCAAAATGAAATATTTCACATTTGAATTAGAGCTGTAACCAGCCTGTTCAAACCCTAGTCTGTATTTGCCTCAAATTCCATTAATATCCCCAGTTCACAGTATCATTTGCAAATCTGGAACTCAAAGTCATTTAAATGCGCATGAAGAAAAGGTGCATCTTATTCTGCCCTCTGGCCAATTTTACAATTTACAATTAACCTACAAACCTGTACATCTTTGGAGTGTGGAAGGAAATGGGAGAATGTACAAACTGCGTACACGCAGCACCCGTAGTCAGGATCAACCCCAAATTTGTGGTGTTGTCAGGCAGGAGATCTACCGATCCGTCACTGTGCTTCCCTATGCTGTGCTCTTCTGTTGGTTAGCCAGTTTTATTCCTTGAAGCAAAGTTTAAGTTGCAGAGAAAGTGAGAACAAAATAGATAGACTGGAGACCAGGAGACATTTGAGATGAACGTCGATACCAGCTGGATCGGTGGAGATGCAACTAGTGGCAGACGAATGAAATCTTAAACACCTGTAGAAGTGCAAGAAAAGAAGACAAGCTCATGGTTTGAAATGTGGACAGAAGCTTGGGTCTTCTCAAGCTAACATTGGATTTAATTGGAATTGTGTAGAAAGCTGAAGATCTACTTTAGGTTTCAGCCATCTGCAGAATGACCAGGATGCTGCCTGGATTAGACAGAATGCTAGAGTAGAATATTAGCTATAAGGGGAGGTTGGACAAACGGAATGTTTTTGCTGGAGCGTCAAAGGCTGAGACGAGACCTGTTAGAAGTATATAAAATTATGAGAGATATATAGATGGAGTCAGCAGTCTTTTCCCCATGGTGGAAATGTCAAATACGCGAGGGCATCGAGTTAAGGTGAGAGGGGGGAAGTTTAAAGGAGATGTGTGAGGCAAGTTTTTCTTGCACAGCTGCAGGTTTGCTGTCAGGGGAGGTGGTGGAAGCAGATACAATAGTAATCTTTAAAAGGCATTTGGACAGATACATGTACAGACAGGGAGTAGAGGGATGCAGACCATGTCAGATGGGATGCGTTAGGCTGACATCATGGTCGGTGCAGACACAGTGGGCCAAAAGGGCCTGTTCCTGCGATGTAAATATATGTTCTATAATATATAAAAAATATATGTTCTACAATATAAGTTGTCCTTTCTGGTTAGTCTCTAAACTAGGTCAGATGTAATGCTATATGGCTTTATATAATTGAGAAAATAACCTATGCAGCCAGCAGTCATTTGTTGCACATGTTCCCAGCTAACTGCCCACAAATAACAATATTTTTATACCTTGGTCAGCTGGTGGAAATATTGCTTCCATTTTATGTTATAGAAATCTTTCTCATTGTACTTAATTTTTTGCAAAAGTAGATCCTTGCTTAATATAGTTGTATTGAATGAAAAAATTATGAGGGCAAGTAAATGGTTAAGATTTGGGAGGGTACTTATCCAACTACTGCCACCTGGTGGCCATTCAGCTGTACATTTAAAGTTTCAGCTGGATTCTGTGCAACCTGTTGGACATTGTATGAAAATTAGCTTTCAGGTTTAATTAAACAATTGCGATTGTAACATTAAATTATTTCTGCAGTTGTGCTGGATGTGTTGAGTTCTTGGACACATTGGAAAGTTCTTCTTAACAAGTGGGGGACCAGCATTCTGGCAGGCAGGTTTGCCACTGCTACACGGGTGGTTTTAAACTGAATAAGGGGGGGGGTGTAAAATGGGATAGTCAGGGATGGATTTAAAGGGAAAGAGTGTAAAGGGATAGTTGGATGCTGGGGTACAGCATTAATGGGAAAGAAAGCTCACAAAGGGATAGGAGAGTATGGCCAAGTATAAGAAGTAAAGTAGATGAGCTTGAGGCTCACTTAAAGGTTGGTAGATATGACATTGTGGGGATTACTGAGGTGGCTGCAGTAGGATCGGGCTGGGAACTTAATATTCAGGGTTATACATCCTATAGAAAGGACATGTAGGTGGGCAGAGGCGGGGGTGGGGGGGGGGGGGTAGCTCTGCTGGTGAGGGATGGAATTCAGTCCCTTGCGAGGGAAGACATAGGGACTGATGAGGTAGAGTCACTGTGGATTGGGTTGAGGAACTGTAAAGGCATGAAGACACTAATTGGTGTGATCTACAGACCCCCAAATAGTAGCCCGGATGTAGGGTGACAGTTGCAGCAGGAGTTAAAACTGGCATGGAACAAAGTAATGTCACTGTGGTGATGGGGGATTTCAATATGCAGGTAGACTGGATTCTAAGAGCAGCTTGTAATGGAGCCGACCAGAGAAAAGGCAATTCTGGATTTAGTGTTGTCCAATGAACCAGATATGATAAGAGAACTGGAGTTAAAGGAACCGCTTGGAAGTGGTGATCATAATATGATTAGTTTTAATCTGCAATTTGAGAAGGAGAAGGTTAAATCGGAACTGCCAGTGATGCAGTTGAACAAAGGGGACTATGAAGGCATGAGAGAGGAGCTGGCCAAGGTAGACTGGAAAGGGATCCTAGCAGGAATGACGGTGGAACAGCAATGGCAGGAATTTCTGGGCATAATCTGGAAAACGCAGGATCATTTCATTCCAAATAGGAAGAAAGATTCTAAAGGGAGTAGGAGGTAACCGTGGCTGACAAGAGAAGTTAAGGACAGAATAAAACTAAAAGAAAAGATGTATAACACAGCAAAGAGTAGCCGGAAGCCACAGGATTGGGAAACTTTCATAGAACAGAAGGAAACAAAACGGGCAATACGGGCTGAAAAGATCAAGTACGAGGGGAGGCTGGCCAGGAATATAAAGAAGGACAGTAAATGCTTCTTTAGATACATTAAGGGAAAAAGAGTAGCAAAGTCAAATGTGGGTCCCTTGAAGGCAGACACAGGAGAAATTATTTTTTATGTTTAAGAAGGAACTGCAGATGCTGGAAAACAAAGGTAGACAAAAATGCTGGAGAAACTCAGCGGGTGCGGCAGCATCTATGAAGGAAGGATTATTTGTTGTACATGATGGCTGATAGGGTGGAAGGTGAGGACCAGGGGGACTGCCCTTGTTACGAGTGGGGGGATGGGGAGAGAGAGTAAATGTGACGGGGTATGGAAGAATTCCTGGTGAGAACCTCATCTATGGTAGAAGATGGGAACCCCCGTTCCCTGAAGAATGAGGACACCTCCGATGCCCTGGTGTGGGTAACAAGGAAATGGCAGAAGAGTTGAACAGGTACTTCGGATCTGTCTTCACAAAGGAAGACACAAACAATCTCCCAGATGTACTGGAGGACAGAGGATCTAAGGGGGTAGAGGAACTGAACAAAGTTTTCATTGGGCGAGAAATAGTATTGGGTAGGCTAATGGGACTGAAGGATGATAAATCCCCTGGGCCTGATGGTCTGCATCCCTGGATCCTCAGGGAGGTGGCTCTAGAAATAGTATTGGTGATCAAAACCTTTGATAAGGTCCCGCACGGGAGTGGTGACTAAAATTAGAGCACATGGTATTGGGGTAAGATTTAACATGGATAGAACACTGGTTGGCAGACAGGAAGCAAACAATAGGAGTGAATGAGTCCTTTTCAGAATGGCAGTCAGTGGCGAGTGGAGTGCCGCAAAGCTCGGTGTTGGGGCTGCAACTGTTTACCATATATATTAATGATTTGGAAGAGGGAATTAGGAGCAACACTACCAAGTTTGCAGATGACCCAAAGCTGGGTGGCAGTGTGAACTGTGAAGAGGATGTTAGGAGGTTGCAGGTTGACCTGGACAGGTTGAGTGAGTGGGCAGATGCATTGCAGATGCAGTATAATATGGATAAATGTGATGTTATCCTCTTTGGCGGCAAAAACAAGGGGGCAGAATATTATCTCAATGGGGTTATGTTAGGTAAGGAGGAGGTGCAGCGAGACCTGGACGTCCTAGTGCACCAGTCACTGAAAGTTGGCTTACAGGTAAAGCAGTGAAGAAAGCTAATGGAATGTTGGCCTTTATAACAAGAGGATTTCAGAATAGGAGTAAAGAGGCCCTTCTGCAGTTGTATAGGGCTCTGGTGGGACCACATCTGGAGTATTGTGTACAGTTTTGGTCTAATTTGAGGAAGGACATCCTTGTGATTGAGGCGAGATTATTCCCTGGGATGGCGGGACTGTCATATTAGGAAAGATTGAAAAGACTTGGCTTGTATTCACTGGAGTTGAGAAGGATGAGGGGAGATCTTATGCAAACATATAAAATTATAAAAGGACTGGAGAAGCTAGAAGCAGGAAAAATGTTCCCAATGTTGGACGAGTCCAGAACCAGTTCACTGCAAACCTGCATATTTCTTGAAGGATTCATGATTAACTTTGTCCATTCAGTGATATGATTATAATTATTTTTTATCTTGTTAGGTGGCACTGTGATCCACACACGCTGCACAGAGACGTTAGAGACCAAGACTATTCATAGTCTGTTTGGCTTTCCACTGTGGTACCAATCTCACTCACCCAGAGCTGTCATTCAGGTATATAATCCTTGTACTGCTGCTCCCTACTGTCTTGAAAGCAGTGACCTTCGAATCCTCTCCTAGAGGCAGAAAGGTACAGGGACGCTATATGTCCACAACTTCAAGATTTGCTGTTGGGGGCACCACAACTAGTATGTGTCTTCTGCTTTCCCCAGGTTTATGTCAAACATACTATGTCTGCATAACAGTTCTTCCCAGTCAGAACAATGCAAGGTATTGATATATATCTTACTCAGAGAGTGGTAGCGGTGTGGAATGAGCTTCCAGTGGAAGTGGTAGCGGCAGGTTCGTTGGTATCATTTAAGAATAAATTGGATAGGCATATGGATGAGAAGGGAATGGAGGGTTATGGTATGAGTGCAGGCAGGTGGGACTAAGGGAAAAAAATTGTTCGGCGCGGACTTGTAGGGCCGAGATGGCCTGTTTCCGTGCTGTAATTGTTATATGGTTATATGGTTATATATGTCAAAAAAAGTCATGTATTGGCCCATCATGCGTGCTTGTTCAGTACCACAGTTCTGGGATATGGAATAGAAACATGGAAATTATGAACAGGAGTAAGCAATGTGGCCCTTCAAGCCCACTCAACCCCTCAGTGTGATCATGGCTGATCATCCAAATTGATCCCCAGTTGGGGGACTCCCCATATCTTTCTCCCCATACCTCTTGGTCCCTCTAGCTACAAAAACAATATTTAACACATGAGTATATACAACGATCTGATTTCAATTGCATTCCATGATAGAGAATTCTTTGTTTCTTGGTCCTCCAAAATATTCCAAATGGAATTTAAACTGGAGGTGGTAGTTCACTACTCTGGATGAAGAGATTTCTCCCCCTCTGAGTTCTATATGACCTTGCCTTATCCTTGCACTGTGAAACTGGTCCTAAATCTCCCCAGAATCAGGAACATCTTACCTCTAATCTTCCCAGTCCTGTTAGAAACATAGAAACATAGAAATTAGGTGCAGGAGTAGGCCATTCGGCCCTTCGAGCCTGCACCGCCATTCAATATGATCATGGCTGATCATCCAACTCAGTATCCCGTACCTGCCTTCTCTCCATACCCTCTGATCCCCTTAGCCACAAGGGCCACATCTAACTCCCTCTTAAATATAGCCAATGAACTGGCCTCAACTACCCTCTGTGGCAGAGAGTTCCAGAGATTCACCACTCTCTGTGTGAAAAAAGTTTTTCTCATCTCGGTTTTAAAGGATTTCCCCCTGATCCTTAAGCTGTGACCCCTTGTCCTGGACTTCCCCAACATCGGGAACAATCTTCCTGCATTTAGAACTTCTAAATTGTGTAGATTTCTCTAATTCCTTCCAAACCCCAGTGAATATTGACCAGATTGCTCTTCAGACGTCAGCCCTGCCATCCCTACAGTTGATCTGCTGCACTTTTGATGTGATCCCTCCATAGCAAAAATATCCTTCCTGAAGGAAAAGTGGGCTCCTTCCATCTGCTTTAACCAAACTACAATGCTTTATGCTCCCCATTCCTCCCACCTGAATGTTGATTGTCAGTGTGTTTGTCAAATCTTCAATTGAGTTTAGATTTAAAAAATCTACTTGTGGAGTCATTTAGCAGAGAAACAGGCCCTTTGGGCCCAACACGTCCACGTCAGCCATCAAGTACCCGTACAACTAATCCCATTTGCCAGCTTTTGCCTGTAGCTACAGAGGTGCCTAAATCCAGAGGGTATAGGTTTTTAAGCAAAGAAAGATTTAGAGGAAATCGGAGAAAGCATATTTCGGGTTGCATTTGATCACACTGCCTGAGACGGAGGTCCTGCTGATTCAGGTACTTGTCCTGATACTTTATAAATGGTGTGAGAGTATCTGTCTTGGGGACAAGGTGTTAAAAATGCCTCAGTAACTCTTGTTCTCTGCATTAACTTAATAATTGTCACATCATGAACCAAAAGCAGCAATGGGCTCTGCTGGAAAATTGTAGTGCGATTTCTCATTGTGCAGGGTTGAGGTAAATTGGCAGAAATCATAGAGGGATAGAGACTGCAGATTCCTTCCATAGCAACCTCCACCCAACAACCCATCCCTGTTCCCAAAATAACCCTTGACACCCGTTGTAATCAAGAATTTGTCTATCTCTGCCTTAAAAGTACAGGGCTGCCAAAATTGGGTGAGAGTTGGGAGTGACAAATTGCGAGGGACCAAGCCCAAGAGATGCACCAAGCCACAGCCTGAAGGGCCTGTCCCACTTAGGTGACCTTTTGGGCGACTACAAGCGACAGGGGCAACAATTTTTGCTGTTGGATGTTGTCGTAGGTTGTCGCGAGGTGTTGTAGGTGAATGCTAGTAAAACTGACAGTCGCCTAAAGAGTCGCCTCAATGGGACAGGCCCATAAGTGCGTGGGAATAACGTAGATCAGGGGAGCCGCGACCAGCTGAATCACTCGTTGTCCAGCCCACTCTTAAAGTCACTGATAGGGACGCAAAAAGCCGGAGTAACATTCAATTTCCTCTGTGTCTGTGGACCGACTCCAAGCACCAGAGACCCATTGATCTGCGGTGCTGCTCTATATACGTATGTTACAAAACTTACCTTCAGCGGCACTGCAGTTCTGCCACTGGTCGTGTGCTCGACTTTGGCGCCTTTGAGGGGGGAGGGGGGGGTGGTGGGCGATTAAAATGCCGTTTTCTCCTGCTTATCGGAGCTGGCTTTTCTCGGGCTGCTAAGCCGCTGAAGAACAAACGTTCCTGATTTTTTAATTTATTTAATCGCGAGACAATTCAATAATTACATTAAAATAAAAACTGACTTCAAACGCCCTTAATGCCTACAACGGTGCGGATCGCATGAAGGGGACAAAACATAATGTAAGTCGTCTATCTTATCTATATTACTAAAAGTCTGTTCTTGACCGGTTTTGGCCATCTGTGCTGCGATTAATTTTTGGCCTCCTTGCTCAGAGCCCCGCTCCGCCGTATGTGTGCCGAGGATTTTTCCCGTCGATGAAAAATGACAGAGATATTAATGAAAATTCCTCATTCTCTCTGCTGGCGGCAGGGGGGAGGGACTATAAAACCAGGAAGTGGTGTGCCTCACATTCTCTTCATGATGGATGAAGGCAGAGGGTCACGTTTCTCTGAGCTGTGAATAACACTGAACACATGTCGACTCAAATGTAAGTGGCCTTAGTGGTTCTAAAACGCTTGCAAAATGTGTCTATTGGTTCTAAAATGTTTGCAAAAAGTGTGTATTGGTTCTACAATGTTTGCAAAAAGTGTCTCTTTTGGTTGTACAATGCTTGCAGAATGTGTCTTTTTTAGGTTCTTCCCCCTTTCCTCTCTCCCCCTCTCCTCTCCCCACCTCACCCTCCCCTCCCCCCCTCTCCTCTCCCCCCTCCTCTCCCCCTCTCTCCTCTCCCCCCCTCCTCCCCCCCTCTTCTCTCCCCCCTCTTCTCTCCCCGCCCTCTTCGCTCCCCCCCTCTCCTTCCCCCTTTCCTCTCCTCCTCCCCTCTCCACTACCCCCCTCTCCTCCCCCCTCTCCCCCCTCTCTCTCCCCTCTTTTTCTCCCCCCCTCCCCTCCCCCACCATTCCTCCCCTGAACCCCTCTCCCCTCCACACACCCCTACACCCTTCCTTCCACCCTCCCTCCCCCTCCCTGCTCCCCACCTCCCCCTCCCCTCTCAGCACACCCTCTCTCTCCCCTCTTTCCTCTCTCTCCCCCATTTCCCCCTCTCTCCCCCCTCCCCCCTCTCTCCCCCCTCTCCTCCCGCTCTCTCCTCCCCCTCTCTCCTCCCCCCTCCCATCCCCCTCTCTCCTCCCCCTCCCCCCCTCTCTCCTCCGCCCTCTCCCCCCTCTCTCTCTCTCCCTGTGATGTATATGTAAATGCCAGTGCCCCTTTAATATAAAGGGCTGTGCCTCGTGATCGAGAGCAGGTGACCTTGGAGAAGTGTCCGTGGGTGGGGCAGAATAAATCATACTTACAAGATGTCGGACGTGTTTTCCTTCTGCTTGTGCTAGTCACAACAGGGCCTTACGTGGTCTCAAACATTACATGGTGTCAAAGTAAAAAAAAAACGAAAGAAAAGAATGGCAGGACTCAAGCCACCGGGACCACTCTGCATGAAAGGAAACGTGGCCAAGAGTTATAAGAACTGGATAAGGGCATTCCAGCTGTACGAGGCGGCAACAGAACTAACAAATAAACCAGATAATATTCGCTGTGCAACATTCCTCCACGTAGCCGGGCCGGCAGCTCAGGAGATTTATGAGACCTTTGAGTTTAACCAGGAGGAAACTGACAAAATACAACCCCTGAAGGATAACTTTCAGACATACTGTGAACCAAAAAGAACTTAATTGTCTCAAGATATGTCTTTAATACACGTAATCAGCGGCGAGGGGAGACCTTCTCCAGCTACCTGACTGCAGTGAAGTCTTTAGCCAAAGATTGTGAGTTTGGCATTATCCATGACTCATTGCTACGAGACAGAATTGTCTGCGGCATCACCAGCCAGCCGCTCCGGGAAAAACTACTACAATGCGATGATTTAACACTGGAAAAATGCAGTGACATGTGTCTGATAGCTGAAGCAGCAGCCGAACAGATGAAGCAGATTGCCCCAACCGCCATTGACACCGAAGAGACAGTTGATTATGTGAAACGGGACAGCGCCTGTCGGCCTCGGGGCCGAGGCAGGGATTCGCGACCCAGACAACCACAGACAGAAATCCGTGATTCTGGTATTTATTCTGGTATTTATGCCCGCCGGTCATGCACCCGCGGGCATAAAGGCAACTACTGGCCTGCTCAGTACATGAGATGTTATACCTGCGGAGAGATTGGACATCTTTCCAGATCCCCCGACTGCCCGGTAAATAGAGCGCCCAACAGCCGCCCACGTCCCCGACAATATGACCGGCGAATCAGCCAAAAGGCTGGGGACTGGAGCCGTGACTGATGCCAGTGGACGACGAGGTTGATGTCTTCTACATTGACGCCGTGACTGATGCTGTGATTGGGTCGACGTGTGAATGGGGACAGATGTGCAGCATCAACAATGTGAACATTGAGTTCAAACTTGACTCTGGAGCTCAAGTGGACATCCTGCCAGAGCACTTGTTCAGAAAGACTGGTCTTGACTTACTGAAGACGAACGCGACACTGAGACACTTGCAGAACTATTCTGGACATACAATGAAGCCCGTGGGGCAGGCAAAAGGGAACGTCAAAGTAGGTAAGAAAGAACACAGGGTTGTCTTTCAAATAGTTAGGGGGAATGTGAAACCCATATTTGGGAAACTAACGTGTGAAAAGTTAGGGCTTCTTGTGCGAAAGGAGGCGGTTGATAGCGTGAGTGCGAGCCCATCATACACTGCAAGGATCATTGAGGAAACCGTGAGATTTTCCAAGGGCTGGGAAGGCTAAAAAGACATGAGTACAACATAGCGCTGCAAGAGAACGTGCAACCTAAGCAAAACCCGCCACGCACTATCCCCTATAAGATCAGGGATAAGGTCAAAGCCGAATTAGAGCGCATGGAAAGCTTGGGAGTCATAAAGCCCGTGAGTGAACCGACAGATTGGGTGAATTCAATGACTGTGGTTAGCAAACCTAATGGTGAAGTTCGCATATGCCTTGACCCACGTGACCTCAATGCGGCCATTCGTAGGGAGCATTTCCCAATGCCGACGTTCGAGAACATTGCAGCCCGCATGCCGAAGGCAGAATGGTTCTCAAAATTTGACGCTACAAGTGGGTACTGACAGTTCCCACTGAGCGATGACAGCTCGCGTCTGACCACATTTAATACTCCCTTTGGGAGATACCGATACCTCGTGCTACCATTTGGAATCTCATCCGCAAGTGAGATTTGGCAGCGGGCGATGCAGGAAGAGTTTGGCGATTTACAAGGGGTGGAGATAGTTGGCGACGACATTCTCGTTTGGGGTGTGAACGCAACACAACATGACGCAAGGGTGAAAGCCCTACTCAAACGGGTGAAAGAATCCGGCCTAAAGCTCAATCCCCGAAAGTCGGTAATGCGCTCAAATGAGATTGAATATGTGGGACACGTCATCTCGCAAGCAGGCGTGTCACCAAGCCCATCTCGTGTCAGCAGCATGCTACAAATGCCATACCCGACAAACAAGGCTGAAGTGCAAACGTTCTTGGGGATGGTGACATACATGGCTAAGTTTATTCCGAACCTCTCAGAGATCACCGCCCCACTTAGACAGCTAACAGAAAAGGGAATAGCGTGGCATTTTGAGCAGAAGCACAGACATGCAGTAGACAAGCTGAAATGTCTTCTCACTTCACCACCCATACTCAAACTGTACGATGTGAACACGCCCGTGTCAATTGCCACAGATGCTTCCAACAGCGGATTTGGAGCGGTCCTGATGCAAGACGAGAGACCTGTTGCATACGCATCACGACGTGTGAACGTGGCCGAGCGCAACTATGCAACTATAGAGAAGGAGCTGTGCTCCATACTGTATGCATGCAGAAAGTTTCATGACTTCATTGTTGGTCAGTGCACAGTAATTCTTACTGACCACAAGCCATTAGTAGGCTTGCTCGCCAAGCCGCTACACAAATTAAGCCCCAGACTCCAACGCATGCGAATGCACCTGCTACGGTACGACCTGGAAATGGTGGATGCCGGGATGGGAAATGTTTGCCCTGGTGCCCTGAGCCGGCTGCCCAGTGTAAACACACCTGCGGAAGAGTACACTGCACTGCCTAACGTGATACATGCTGTAGAAGCCATCCTACACATTTAAGAATAAATTGGATAGGCATATGGATGAGAAGGGAATGGAGGGTTATGGTATGAGTGCAGGCAGGTGGGACTAAGGGAAAAAAATTGTTCGGCGCGGACTTGTAGGGCCGAGATGGCCTGTTTCCGTGCTGTAATTGTTATATGGTTGTTATATGGTTATATGTCAGACGAGCGCCTTGCGCAGTTCAAGGCTGAAACAAAGAAAGATCGAACCCTAACACTGTTGTGCGAGTATATAAAGAAGGGTTGGCCTAGTAACAGGCGTGATCTGCCCTCGGACTTGACTCCGTTTCATACATACCATGACGAGCTGGTTGAAGTTGATGGATTAGTCTTGAGGGAAAACCGAATCGTAGTCCCCCAAAGCATGCGGAGGCAGATGCTGAACACGCCACATGAATCACATCTGGGAGTAGTGAAACAACGAGCCTTCAATTTATTTGCGTGGCCAGGAATGAACGCACAGATTGAGGACAATGTGGGAAATTGCTCGATATGCCAGGCAACAAGGAAAGCACAAGCAAGTGAACCGCTCCAACCACACTTCATCCCCAGCAGACCTTGGTCTAAGGTCGGTGCAGACATCTTCCATCTGGATGGAGTTAACCATTTGCTTATAGTGGACTATTACTCCAAGTACCCAGAAATAGCGCAACTGACAGACATGACGTCACATTCGGTGATACGTGAGATGACGAGCATGTTTGCCCGGAATGGCATTCCTGACTTGGTGATGACTGACAACGCGAGACAATTTGGCTGTGCTGAGTTTCGTAGGTTCCAGGATGACTGGGAATTTGCCCATGTCACCTCAATGCTCTGGCAGCAGCCATGTCAGCAGCGCGTCGGGTTTTTCAACTTTTTTTTATTTTTTAGTTTGTTTTAAAGTATGTATTTAATGTTCCTTCGTGTGTTTTGTGTGGGGGTGGTGTGGGGGGGTAAGGGGGAAACCGCTTTGGTCGCCTCCTCCATGGAGAGGTGAGTTTTTCCAGGTCGCCTCCCCGTGGCTTAACATCAAGGATCGGCGCGGCCTTTCCCGGAGACACGCCCGGGGCTTCAGCGGCGGGCGCAGCGTGGACTCTCGTTGTGGAGCGGGTGAGCCCTCGCTGGGGCTCGCTGGAGGAGAGCGCTCCGTTTCGCTGGCCCGGGGCTGCCGGCAGCCTGAAGCCGCGGTCTGCACAGCTCCAGCTGGTGCGGCGTCTACAGCCCTCGTGGGGGACGCCATCACTGCCGGCCCACGGCCAACTTCTACCGCGGGTCCTGCATGGACTTACCATCACCCCTGAAGGGGAGTTTCGACCGCCGGCCCTGCAGTCTACGGTGCTTCTGGCTGCGGCGGAGTCTTTAAATCTCGACCGATCGGCCTACACCATCTTAAAGCCGCGGTCTCCAGTGAGGAAGAGCCGATCCTGGACTGACTCTGGACTCTGGTCCTGTCCACGGGGGAGAAATGGAGGAGGACTGGCCAAATGTTGTGCCGTCCACCACAGTGATGAATGCTGTGGTGGATGTTTGTATTACAGTTTTATTGTGGTTGTGTGTTCTTTATTATTTTACTGCTGCTGACAACCCAAAATTCCACCGACCCTGGTTGTGTGGCAATAAATTAAATCTATCTATCAAGTCCCATATATCCACAGAGCAACGGGCAGATAGAGCGCTGTGTGCAAACTATAAAAGGTATCACGAGGAAAGCCAAACGCAGCGGCCGTGACCCGATGTACGCCATCCTCGAATACCGCAACACCCCACTTGATGGGACAGGCGGCTATGCCCCCTCACAGTTACTGAGTAGAAAACTGTTAAGAAGCAAATTGCCATCGCCTCTATCACTCTTACTGCCTCATCATGTCCCTCCCATTGGACCACAACTGGCCATCCGACAAGAAAAACAGGCAGCATATTTCAATGTGAAGGCAAGCGTCGAGCCGCTACCGCGCCTGGAACAACAACACCAGGTATGGTTTCATGCCAAACCAACTGAGTGGTAAGGCGGCCGTATTGCAAGAGAAAACCTGTCCCCTCGGAGCTACGTCATCTCTACACCGAGCGGTACAGAGTTCCACAGGAACAGGAAGGACATACGACCTGCGCACGAAGCAGCTGAGCCATGCCCTGGCAACACGCAGCAGACAAGTGCGAACACTCTCCCACAAGGAGGAACCCCTTACCCAGAAGGAGCTAGTCTCCCAAACTCAAGCGAACTATCACAGGCCGCATCACAAGGGTCTGTGGTGGGAAAATTGGCTCAAAGCGAGCCAAGCCACACTCGCACACAACAGAAATACGACACAGAACGAGTTGGAAAGACGACTTGCACAAGAAGTGGCCGATTGTCAAAACCCCCAACTCGAATTGTTATGTAAAATTGTTGGGCAATTTTTTTATAGTTTTGTAGTATGATGAGCACTGTGTTATTTGTGGTACTTTATCCACCTTAAATTCATTAAGGTTCAAGTTATTAATTTTGACCAACGTTGAAGGGAATGTGCCGGAGGATTGGCGTACTGCGCATGTTGTTCCATTGTTTAAAAAGGGGTCTAAGAGTAAACCTAGCAATTATAGACCTGTTAGTTTGACGTCAGTGGTGGGCAAATTAATGGAAAGGATGCTTAGAGATAATATATATAAGCATCTGGATAAACAGGGTCTGATTAGGAACAGTCAACATGGATTTGTGCCTGGAAGGTCATGTTTGACTAATCTTCTTGAATTTTTTGAAGAGGTTACTCGGGAAATTGATGAGGGTAAAGCAGTGGATGTTGTATATATGGACTTCAGTAAGGCCTTTGACAAGGTTCCTCATGGAAGGTTGGTTAAGAAGATTCAATGGTTGGGTATTAATGGTGGAGTAGCAAGATGGATTCAACAGTGGCTGAATGGGAGATGCCAGAGAGTAATGTTGGATGGTTGTTTGTCAGGTTGGAGGCCAGTGACTAGTGGGGTGCCTCAGGGATCTGTGTTGGGTCCACTGTTGTTTGTCATGTACATCAATGATCTGGATGATGGTGTGGTAAATTGGATTAGTAAGTATGCAGATGATACTAAGATAGGTGGGGTTGTGGATAATGAAGTAGATGTTCAAAGTCTACAGAGAGATTTATGCCAGTTGGAAGAGTGGACTGAAAGATGACAGATGGAGTTTAATGCTGATAAGTGTGAGGTGCTACATCTTGGCAGGACAAATCAAAATAGGACGTACATGGTAAATGGTAGGGAATTGAAGAATGCAGGTGAACAGAGGGATCTGGGAATAACTGTGCACAGTTCCCTGAAAGTGGAATCTCATGTAGATAGGGTGGTAAAGAAAGCTTTTGGTGTGCTGGCCTTTATAAATCAGAGCATTGAGTATAGAAGCTGGGATGTAATGTTAAAATTGTACAAGGCATTGGTGAGGCCAATTCTGGAGTATGGGGTACAATTTTGGTCGCCTAATTATAGGAAGGATGTCAACAAAATAGAGAGAGTACAGAGGAGATTTACTAGAATGTTGCCTGGGTTTCAGCAACTAAGTTACAGAGAAAGGTTGAACAAGTTAGGGCTTTATTCTTTGGAGCGCAGAAGGTTAAGGGGGGACTTGATAGAGGTCTTTAAAATGATGAGAGGGATAGACAGAGTTGACGTGGATAAGCTTTTCCCACTGAGAGTAGGGAAGATTCAAACAAGGGGACATGACTTGAGAATTAAGGGACAGAAGTTTAGGGGTAACATGAGGGGGAACTTCTTTACTCAGAGAGTGGTAGCTGTGTGGAATGAGCTTCCAGGGAAGGTGGTGGAGGGAGGTTCGTTTTTATCATTTAAAAATAAATTGGATAGTTATATGGACGGGAAAGGAATGGAGGGTTATGGTCTGTGGAACTCTACCGCTGTGCCTCCGTGCCGCCCTTTCCTCACTTAAAACATAACCAACTCTGACCCCAGGCGCATGTGGCAAGGAATCAAATCCCTTGCCGATTACCAGAAAGTTAACACCCCTCCCCCAGACAACGCCACCCTTCCTGACGAGCTAATCCATTTCTATGCTCGCTTTGACCGAGATAACAAAACCCCAGCCATCAAAGTTGCTCCACCCCCAAAATGAACAACCCCTCAGTCTCTCCACCTCTGCTGTACAAGATGCACTGAGCAAGGTGAATGAGCGCAAAGCTGCCGGCCCCGATGGCATCCCTGGCCGGGTGCTTAGGGCATGTGCTGGACAACTATCCCCAGTCTTTACCGACATTTTCAATCTCTCACTGGCCCAGGGTGTTGTCCCCACTTGCCTCAAGACATCAACCATTGTGCCAGTGCCCAAACAGTCAGCCACAGGGAGCCTCAACGATTTCCGCCCAGTGGCACTCACCCCTGTCATTGCTAAGTGCTTTGAGCGGCTGATCTTGGCTCACTTCAAAGCCAGCCTCCCCCCCACACTGGACCCCCATCAGTTTGCCTACCGGGCCAACAGGTCTACAGAGGACGCCATATCGGCGGCCCTACACTCTGCCCTGACCCACCTGGACAACAACAACTCCTACATCAGGTTGCTGTTCATTGATTTCAGCTCCGCTTTCAACACTGTCATCCCCGCCAGCTTGATCACCAAACTCAGCGGGCTTGGCATCTCCACCTCCCCCTGCAACTGGACACTGGATTTCCTCACCAACAGACCACAGTCTGTTAGGGTCAACAACCTCACCTCCACCACTATAACACTGAACACCGGCGTGCCACAGGGCTGTGTGCTCAGCCTTCTCCTCTACTCCCTCTTCACCCACGACTGCATCCCTAAGTATGGATCCAACGCCATCATTAAGTTTGCTGACGACACCACGGTGGTAGGACTGATCAGTGGCAACGATGAGTCAGCCTACAGAGAGGAGGTCCAGCACCTGACAACCTGGTGTGCCAATAATAACCTCGTCCTCAACTCCAAGAAGACGAAGGAACTTATTGTCGACTTCAGGAAGGTCAGAGGGGGCAGACATACCCCCATCCACATAAACGGGACTGAGGTGGAGCGTGTCTCCAGCTACAAATTCCTCGGGGTACACATCTCGGAGGATTTGTCCTGGTCCCTCAACACCTCCAAGCTGATCAAAAAGGCACAGCAGCGCCTTTACTTCCTGAGGAGGCTCAAGAATGCCCACCTGTCCCCCCAGATCCTGACCAACTTCTACCGGTGTACCATCGAGAGCATCCTGACCGCCTGCTTCACGGTATGGTACAGCAGCTGCACTGTTGCGGACAGGAAGGCACTACAACGGGTGGTGAAAACCGCGCAGCACATCATCGGTGCCCCGCTCCCTGCCATGGATGCCCTCCACCGAAAACGGTGTCTGAAACGAGCTGGGAAGATCATTAAAGACCCCTCCCACCCCAACCATGGACTGTTTTCCCTCCTCCCATCAGGGAGGCGGTACAGGAGCCTCAGGTCTCGTACCAGTAGGATGAGGAACAGCTTCTACAATCATACCGTCGCATTGCTGAACTCGGAGTCCCGCCGATAGATTCCTCCGGTCCCTTCGTCCCCATTGTTTAATTATTCTGTATTTTTTATTATTCTGTATCCTCTTTTTTTTTTTTTAATTTCTATATCGCACTACTACGGACTGACGCAAAACTGCATTTCGTTGTACCCATACTCAGTATTTGTGCAATGACATTAACGTTGAATTGAATTGAATTGAATTTGCTTCAGGCAAAGGCTTTATAGAATGCCAAGCTCATTAATTCCAGTAATGGAGATCAAGGTGGCAAATATCAATCACATGATCCAGTGAGTGAATGGGGATGAACTCCAGTGAAGGCAACTAAAGCATGAAATTCTGGCAAGGTGCTGTTTTCATGCAGTGTTTTGAAATTCCTTTTACTCTGGAAACGGCAGTATTTACTATGATTGTCCCTGTTGTGCATCTGATGTGGTCTCCGCATTGGTCTTTGCAGGGTGTTGTTGTTCTTTCTTCTTCTGCGGCATTGCCGCAAACGTTCAACGGAATTGATCATGCCCAGGATACTGCGTCATAAAGAACCTGCTTTTTTGTGTTTCTTCCAACCAATTTTCTGCATGATATTTCATCTGCATGTCCCTGCTCATTCATTTCAGATTCAGAATCACACTTTATTCACCAAGTATGTTTTGCAACATACGAGGAATTTAACCTGTCATTATCCAAAGAAGCCTCTCCTAATCCTGTTCAGCTCACACAGCCATCCTGGTTTGGTTAGCAAACTTCAACATATTTTGATCCCTTCATCCAAATTATTAATGGGACTTAGTTGGACACTTTCTGAAAGTCTAAATACACACCATCTTACTCCTGCTAGTTAAACCTTTAAAAAAATCTTGAATGGATTTCAAGTTCAAGTGAGTTTATTGTCATGTGTCCCTGTATATAATAATAATAAATTTTATATTTAATGGGCGCCTTTCATACAAAATCTCAAGGACACCTTACATAATAACATATAATCGGAATATAACAAGTAATAAAGACATCACAGAGACACAAATTAAAAACAGGATTCAATCCAAAAACAGAAAATCAAAAACAGTGTGAAGAGGGAGCAGCGGCAACCAAATCGTGCCAGCGTCCACTCTCTCTTCACGGCAGCCATCTTGGACACAGACCTACAGGACTACAATTAGACAAAAAAATCAACCCCCCACAGTGGATAGCACTGTGGAGGAAGGCACAATGTCCAGTCCCCACCCCATGTTCACCCCAAAGTCATGCCTATTGAGGCCACCGCAATTGCCTCTACGGAGGCCCGATGTTCCTGGCCGTTCTCACCGGGTGGTCTTGCCCCGGCGTCGGGAGAGTCCTTTTGGCGGCTGGGCCACTTGGAACGGCCGCTTCCTGGTTGGAGCCCGCGGCTGCCGAAGCCGACAAGGCCGCGCCGGTTTGGAGCGCCCAGGCTCCCGTTGGTAAAGTTGGCGACGCCTCTTCGCTCCGCAGACCCGCAGCCCGGAGATGTTTAGGACAATGAAATTCTTGCTTTGCTTAAGCACACAGAAAATAGTAGGCATTTACTACAAAACAGATAAATGTGTCCATATACCATGATATAAATATATACACACATGAATAAATAAACTGGTAAAGTGCAAATAACAGAAAGTGGTTATTAATAATCAGAGTTTTGTCCGACTCAGGTTTAATAGCCTGATGGCAGTGGGGAAGTAGCTATTCCTGAACCTGGTTGTTGCAGTCTTCAGGCTCCTGTACCTTCTGCCTGAAGGTAGCAGGGAGATGAGTGTGTGGCCAGGATGGTGTGGGTCTTTGAGGATACTGCCAGCCTTTTTGAGGCAGCGACTGCGATAAATCCCCTCGATGGAAGGAAGGTCAGAGCTGATGATGTACTGGGCAGTGTTTACTACTTTTTGTAATCTTTTCCTCTCCAGGGCGCTCAAATTGCCGAACCAAGCCACGATGCAACCGGTCAGTATGCTCTCAACTGTGCACCTGTAGAAGTTAGAGATAGTCTTCCTTGACAATCCGACTCTACGTAATCTTCTCAGGAAGTAGAGGCGCTGATGAGCTTTTTTGATAATTGCGTTAGTGTTCTCGGACCAGGAAAGATCTTCAGAGATGTGCATGCCCAGGAATTTGAAGTTCTTGACCCTTTAAACCATCGACCCGTTGATATAAATTGGGCTGTGGGTTATTATTTTAAATGATACCAACGAACCTGCCTCCACCACTTCCACTGGTAGCTCATTCCACACAAAGGGAAAAGCTTGTCCACATCAACTCTGTCTATTCCCCTCATCATTTTAAAGACCTCTATCAAGTCCCCCCTTAACCTTCTGTGCTCCAGGTTAAGGGGGGACTTGATAGAGGTCTTTAAAATGATGAGAGGGATAGACAGAGTTGATGTGGACAAGCTTTTCCCTTTGAGAATAGGGAAGATTCAAACAAGAGGACATGACTTCAGAATTAAGGGACAGAAGTTTAGGGGTAACATGAGGGGGAACTTCTTTACTCAGAGAGTGGTAGCTGTGTGGAATGAGCTTCCAGTGGAAGTGGTGGAGGCAGGTTCGTTGGTATCATTTAAAAATAAATTGGATAAGCATATGGATGAGAAGGGAATGGAGGGTTATGGTATGAGTGCAGGCAGGTGGGACTAAGGGAAAATAATTGTTCGGCACGGACTTGTAGGGCCGAGATGGCCTGTTTCCGTGCTGTAATTGTTATACGGTTATATGGTTAACTGCCCATATGGTGCCAGTGCAATAACCTGGCCCTCAACACCAGCAAAACCAAGGAACTGATTGTGGACTTTCGAAGGAGTAGGAGGGGGACCCACAGCCCAATTTATATCAACGGGTCGATGGTTGAAAGGGTCAAGAACTTCAAATTCCTGGGCATGCACATCTCTGAAGATCTTTCCTGGTCCGAGAATACTAACGCAATTATCAAAAAAGCTCATCAGCGCCACTACTTCCTGAGAAGATTACGTAGAGTCGGATTGTCAAGGAAGACTATCTCTAACTTCTACAGGTGCACAGTTGAGAGCATACTGACCGGTTGCATCGTGGCTTGGTTCGGCAATTTGAGCGCCCTTGAGAGGAAAAGACTACAAAAAGTAGTAAACACTGCCCAGTCCATCATCAGCTCTGACCTTCCTTCCATCGAGGGGATTTATCGCAGTCGCTGCCTCAAAAAGGCTGGCAGTATCCTCAAAGACCCACACCATCCTGGCCACACACTCATCTCCCCGCTACCTTCAGGTAGAAGGTACAGGAGCCTGAAGACTGCAACAACCAGGTTCAGGAATAGCTACTTCCCCACAGCCATCAGGCTATTAAACCTGAGTCGGACAAAACTCTGATTATTAATAACCACTTTCTGTTATTTGCACTTTACCAGTTAATTTATTCATGTGTGTGTATATATTTATATCATGGTATATGGACACATTTATCTGTTTTGTAGTAAATGCCTACATGACTTCAGAATTAAGGGACAGAAGTTTAGGGGTAACATTCGTTGGTATCATTTAAAAATAAATTGGATAGGCATATGGATGATTCAATTCTATTTGAAGTTCGATTCAAGTTCAATTCTACCAGCATGTGAACATTGCAACCAGGGGAAATAACAAACTAGATCTGGTGTACACCAACATTAAAGATGCATATAAAGCAGCCCCCCTCCCCCATATCGGCAACTCTGACCACCTGGCGGTTATGCTCACACCTGCATACAGACCCAGGGTGAAACAGGACAGACCAACGGTCAAAGAAGTCAGAACATGGCCACAGGGAGCTACTGCAGCACTACAAGACTGTTACGAAACCACACAGTGGGCCATTTTCAGAGAGGCAGCAACAGATGACAGTGGCATCAACCTCCAAGAATACACAGAATCCGTCATCGGATACATCAATAGATGCATTGATGATGTAACGGTGGTCAAAACCGTCAGGAGGCGTGCCAATCAGAAACCTTGGCTAACTGGGGAAGTGTGTTCCCTACTGAAAATCCGGAATGCTGCATTTAAATCTGGGGACAACGCAGCATACAAACTGGCAAGGAGTAACCTATCCCGGGGGATCAGGGAAGCGAAGAGGCTGTATGGACAAAAACTTAATAGCCACTTCACAAATGACAAAGACACACGTTGCTTGTGGCAGGGATTTCATACCATCACTGACTACAAGCCCCCCCCCCCCCCCCCCCCCCCCCACTGCTGCGGATATGCCAAAACGACCCCTCTCTACCAGATGAACTGAACGAGTTCTACGCACGGTTTGAGGTTAAAAACAGCACCCAGACACGTGCACTGCTGCCATCTCCCAATGACCAGTCGCTCAGGATGTCCGCAGCCGGAGTTAAAAAGGCCTTTGCCAGCATCAATCCACGCAAAGCTGCAGGGCCGGACAACATTCATGGATGCGTTTTAAGAGACTGCGCCGAGCAACTGAAAGATGTCTTCACAGACATTTTTAACATCTCACTCAGCCAGGCAGTGGTGCCCAACTGTCTTAAGAGTGCCACCATCGTCCATGTCCCGAAGAAACCAAACCCAGCCTGCCATAATGACTTTCGACCAGTGGCTCTAACACCCATAGCAATGAAGTGTTTTGAGCGACAGGTTATGCAGCACATCAAAAAGAGTCTACCTGCCGACCTAGACCCACTGCAGTTCGCCTACAGAGCCAACCGATCCACAGAGGATGCAGTCTCAACAACACTGAACCTCGTACTGTCACACCTTGATCGGAAAAATACTTATGCCAGGATCCTCTTCATGGACTTCAGCTCTGCGTTTAACACAATCATTCCGCAGCAGCTGGTGGAGAAGTTGGAGCTATTGGGGGTTGATGCTGGCACATGTAACTGGGTCCTGAACTTTCTATCACAACGGCAGCAGACAGTCAGGGTGGGCAGTAGGACATCAAAACCCATAGCCGTGAGCACTGGCTCGCCCCAAGGCTGTGTCCTAAGCCCCCTGCTCTTTAGTCTGCTTACACACGACTGTACTGCTAGACTCAATAACAACTTCATCAACAAGTTCGCTGATGACACAACAGTGGTGGGTCTCATCAGTGACAATGATGAGTCGGCGTACAGGATGGAGGTGGAGCTGCTCACAGGATGGTGCAAATCCCACAACCTCATTCTCAACGTGGGAAAAACTAAGGAGATGGTGGTTGACTTCAGGAGTGCGGGAAAACAACACCATACACCTCTACACATCGATGGAGCTGATGTGGAAAGGGTCAGCAGCGTGAAGTTCCTAGGACTCCACCTGTCAGATGACCTGACGTCCACGACCAACACCACAGCACTGGTCAAGAGAGCCCAGCAGCGACTACACCCTCTCCGAAGACTACGGAAAGCAGCTCTCCCCACTACACATCTACGAACTTTTTTATAGGGGGACAATTGAGAGCACATTAACCTACGGCATCACTTCCTGGTTCGGGAGCTGCAAGGCGTACGAACGGCACCAACTAGACAGGATTGTGAAGACCGCCAGCAGGATTATTGGTGCTCCACTCCCTTTCCTGCTGGACATATACAGGAAGAGATGTATCAGCAGAGCCATCTCCATCATCAAAGACCCCCTACCACCCATCGCATCCTGCCATCTGGGAAGAGGTACAGGAGCATTAGCTCCTCAGCTTCTTCCCGCAGGCTATAAGACTGATGAACGGACTTTGCCCCCTGCCAAAATATCGCGCACCAACCACCAACCTGGACACACTGCAGCAGAGCCACTGTCGTGCCGCTGCCGATCGGAACGCCTGTTGATGTTTAGTAGAGAGTAGAGTGTTTAATTTGTTCATGATATATGTTTTTTTATTTCTATTTATTTTTTACTGCACACTGAATGGACACTGGTTGAGCAACGTTTTTTGTTTCCTCTGGGTAGGTGAGTACTCAGGAAAATGACAATAAAGATATACTATACTATATGAGAAGGGAATGGAGGGTTATGGAGGCAGGCAGGTGGGACTAAGGGAAAAAAGTTGTTCGGCACGGACTTGTAGGGCCGAGATGGCCTGTTTCCGTGCTGTAATTGTTATATGGTTATAAGAGTACATTTACCGGGTGGGTGGGGTCCTTCATAATGTTTGATGCTCTGCTCTTGTACCTGCTGATGTAAATGTCCTCAATGGCAGGGAGGCAGTTAGTTGTGATTTTATGGGCATATTTGACCACCCTCTACAATGCATCATTACTTTTTAACGATGCTGACATGTTGCAGGTCCAGGTGGGGTCGTTAGAAATGTGCACCCCCAGATATTTAAAACTGGACCCCATCTCCACAGCTTCTCCCGATGTAGAGGGGAGGGGGGGGGGTGTGTAGCCGCCTTTCCTGAAGTCCACAATCACCTCCTTTGTCTTCCCCACGTTGATGTAGAGGTTGTTTGCTTTACACCAGACTTCAAGTTCTCCCACCTCCTGTCTGTAGCCCGATTCGTCATTGTGGGGCATTAATCCCACCACGGCCGTGTCATCTGCAAATTTCACAATATGACTGTTCGGGTGTTTGGCTGAACAGTCATAAGTGAGAAGAGTGTACAGCAGGGGGCTCAGGACACATCCCTGTGGGGAGCCGGTGTTGAGGGTAATGGGGGGGGGGGGGGAGGGTGGGAAGGGACACCGTAGATTTTAACAGACAGTGACTTGTTGATCAGGAAGTCTAGAACCCAGTTGCACATGGATGGTTTAAGTCCAAGCAGCAGCAGTTTGTTGACTAAAGTCTGTGGAATGATGGTATTGAAGGCAGAACTAAAGTCCAAGAAGAGCAATCTGACATATGAACTCCTGTTCTCCAGATGAGTGAGGGCTGAGTGAATGATGGATGAGATTGCATCAGATGTAGACCGGTTCTTCCTGTAGGTGTACTGATGAGTGTCCACATTGATGTTAATGCTGTCTTTTATGTGGACCATAACCAGCCTTTTGAAGCATTTTGTGATTATCGGGGTGAGAGCCACCGGACGGTAATCACTCAAGCCTGACACCACTGACTTTTTTGTCACAGGGATGATGGTGGCAGTCTTGAGACATGTCGGCACCACAGCTTGGGAGAGGGAGGTGTTATAGATGTCAGTCAGTACCCCAGTGAGTTAGTGAGCGCAGTCTCTCAGAACCCATCCCGGGATATTATCCAGGCCTGCTGCTTTGCGAGGGTTGACTCTCATCAGGGACCTCCTCACATCCTCAGCAGTCACCCTGAGAGGCAGCTCACCTGGTGGAAGTGTGAACCTGCAGCTGGGGAGGTGTAAAACGAGCATAAAAAGTGTTCAGGGCATCAGGAAGAGATGGGTCCCTGGGGCATGCAGCATCTGTTTTGCTGTGCCCTGTGATGGCCTTGATGCCCTTCCACATGCTCTGGGGGTCATTGGTGGAGAAATGACCTTGGATTTTGAGAGCCTAGTTGGCTTTTGCTCTGTTAATTCCAGCTTCCAGCTTCCTCCTCGCTGCTCTCAGCACCGATGCATCTCCCAGCCTGAATGCTGAGTCCCGTGACTTCAGAAGAGATGGTACTTCTCCATTCAGCCAGGGGGATGCAAGCAGAAGCCTCCACGTGGTGCAGCCCGGGCAATGCTGACGACAGAAACTGTACCACAGTGACTGACTGAAGTAGCCAATTCTGCAACCACCGACCGTCAACCTTCACTGACCGACCGGAAAGACATGATATGGAAGATGGCCGGACACGAGGAAGAAGAAGATTCAGCCAGGGGTTTTGGTTGGGGTGGGGGGTGATTTTTCTGGTGGTGGTAACATCATCGATACACTTGCTGATATAGCTGGTGACAGATGAGGCATATTCTTCCAGGTCCACCTTATCACCGTCTGTTGCTGCTTCACTGAAGATCTGCCAATTTGTGCGGCCAAAACAGTGTTGAAGCATGGAGGCTGCATGACTGGGCCACACAGTGATGGTTTTTTGTGTGGGCTTGCTGGCTTTGAGCACAGGATGGTGAGCAGGAAGCAGCATCATTGAGTTGTGATCGGAGAAACCCATGTGGGGGGGGGGGGGGCACCACTCTGTATGCACCCCGTCTGTTTGTATACACCCCATCCAGTGTGTTGTTCCCCCTGGTTGCTATGGAGACGTGCTGGCAAAACCGTGGCAGAGTGTCCGACAGGTTTACGTGGTTAAAGTCTCCTGCAACCAGGAAGAAAGCCTCTGGGTGCTTGTTGTGGAGCGCACAGATGTGGTCATGGAGCTCCCTGAGAGCTTGGCCAGCATTAGCACTCGGCAGTATGTAAACAGCCACAATAACCACCACTGTAAACTCCCGGGGGGGCAAATAGTACGGCCGGCATTTCTGTGTTAGATGTTCAACTGCTTCACAACAATGGCTGCTTACCAGGGACGTTTGTGCACCACCCTCTGTTGATGTAAACACAGAGTCCACTTCCGCCAGTTTTCCCAGACAGCATGTCCGCTCTGAAGAAGAGTAGTCCGTCGATCTGGTACGTTGAGTCCGGCATGTTATTATGTAGCCATGTTTCCGTCAGGAGAAATACACAGCAGTTTTCCATGTCCCTGTAGCTGCTCATTCGGAGCCACATCTGGTCCATTTCGTTGTCCAGCGAGCGAACATTAGCCAGGAAAAGTGATGGAAAAGCGGGTGTGTTGTTAGCCCTTTACCTGGCTAGCAGGCCGGCTCACTTACCCCTCTTCTGCCTCCTTGAACACCGCTTCCTCCTTCCTCTCAGCCGGTGTATTATCCTGCTCCAACTTACTCTCTTCAGGAGCCTCAGTCTGTCCAACGCTGCTTTTAGATGTAAAAGTAAAAGATGTAAAGAGACATCGTTTAGATGTAAAAGTTCGGCTGAACTGTATTTCACCGCACACTTTCCAAAAGGGATTAGAGATACGTTTGCCGGGAGCTGAGAAGCCGCTGCTCTGCTGCGCGCCACCATCTTGGATGTCCCATATTCCCA
This sequence comes from Amblyraja radiata, assembly GCF_010909765.2. Classification (NCBI taxonomy): domain Eukaryota; kingdom Metazoa; phylum Chordata; class Chondrichthyes; order Rajiformes; family Rajidae; genus Amblyraja; species Amblyraja radiata. Next base: position 46,664,136 of record NC_045975.1, on the reverse strand, counting down.
CCTATTCCACCTTCCCCATGGCAGATGTAATGAGAGAATGGCCAAGGTTGTGTGGGTCCTTGATGTTTCTGGCTGTCTTTTTTGTCTTTCCCCATGAAGGAAATAGACTATGCCTTTATTCCTTCAACCATAGGGAAGCACAGTGGTGCAGTGGCAGAGTTGCTGTCTCACAGTGCCAGAGATCCTGACGACATGTGCTGTCTGTACGGAATTTGCACCTTCTCCCTGTGACCACGTGGGGTTTCTCTGGGTGCTCCGGTTTCCTCCCACATTCCAAAGACGTGTGATTAAGACGTTGGTTAATTGGCTACTGTAGCCAGTGTGTGGGATGTCAACATGGGAGAGAGGGTAAAAGAGATGACCTATCAAACGTTGAAGATTGTAGCAGGGTTTTACACGGGAAAGGTTTTGCTATTGAGAGATCAATAAACAGAGGTCACAGCATCAATACTGACAGGATCCAGAATATTCTCTCCAAAATTTTGACTTCAGAATTAAGGGACAGAAGTTTAGGGGTAACATGAGGGGGAACGTCTTTACTCAGAGTGGTAGCGGTGTGGAATGAGCTTCCAGTGGAAGTGGTGGCGGCAGGTTCGTTGGTATCATTTAAGAATAAATTGGATAGGCATATGGATGAGAAGGGAATGGAGGGTTATGGTATGAGTGCAGGCAGGTGGGACTAAGGGAAAAAAATTGTTCGGCGCGGACTTCTAGGGCCGAGATGGCCTGTTTCCGTGCTGTAATTGTTATAGGGTTATATGGTTATATGGTTATAACGCTGCAGGAAATGGATTCATTCATGATTTTAAGTGGATGGATACACAGGGAGTTGCTGCTGATACCACCTGGAGATTGCAATGGAATGATGCTCTTTAGCAGAAGCTGCATCACTTTCCACACCTTGCTGAACAGGCGCTATGCAGGGGGAGTTTGTGTCGTCAAATGGCAGCACCCTTTTTTTGTGTGTGTGTGTGTGTGTGTGTGCGTGTGTGTGTGTGATTGAGTGAGTGAATGGCGATTAGCTGCCCCAAATAACAGCTCAGTCCCCCTGATGTAACCCAGCATCTGGGAAATCAACAATCCTGTACAACACGTTCAGCTCCTGCCCAGTGTCAGTCCACGGCCCACTCACCCACCCACAGCCCACCTCACTAACAGCCCCTCACCTGCCCCAGTAACGTGTCCCTCACACCCCACCCGCTCCATTTACCCTCCCAACCGTCAGCCCGCTTACATGTCCCTCACCCCCTTCCCAGTAACAGCACATACACCCACCCCATGTCCCGACACCCGCGTCTTGTAATAGCCCACTCAACCTCACCCTCCCCCACCCCCCAACATCCTCAACTCACCCCCCAACATCCTCCACTCACCCCCCAACATCCTCCACTCACCCCCCACACCCCGCAACATCCTCCACTCACCCCCAACATCCTCCACTCACCCCCCACACCCCGCAACATCCTCCACTCACCCCCCACACCCCGCAACATCCTCCACTCACCCCCCACACCCCGCAACATCCTCCACTCACCCCCAACATCCTCCACTCACCCCCCACACCATCCTCCACTCACCCCTCTCCTGTCCGCCTCCCAGCACCCGGCGGGATAGGCAAAGTCTCACAGCAGCTGTGCGATGATCGCTGGTCAGCGCGGACTCGTTGGGCCAAAGGGCTCGTTTCCAACTAAAACTCAGATACTGTAGCACGAGTCTCCGACGTGCACCAGTGATCGCGGTACTTTAAACCAAGGAGAAGCCCTTAACCAGTCTGTTGGAGGGAAGGGTTAAGGCTTTAAGAACACTGACGTCAAAAGATAATAAGTGGAGAATTAGGCCATTCGACCCATCAAGTCTACTCCGACATTCCATCATGGCAGAACTATCTCTCCCTCCTGACCCCATTCTCCTGTGTTCTCCCCGTAACCCCTGTACTAATGAAGAATAGTAAGATTAAACGAGAACTTACCAGTTTGAAGTTTGATCTGTATTTTATGAGGAGTTACGATGAGGGATTACGTGAAGAACCCGCTCAGTGCGCATGCGCGTCATACTTCCAAGCAGCGGTGTGGAATCACAGATAGACACAGTTATTTGAAGTAAACATAGTAAAGATAAGGAGACATCAATTTATTAGTTTGATCCATATAATGAGGGTGGGAGCGGAGGGCACGTAATCCCTCATCGTAACTCCTCATAAAATACAGATCAAACTTCAAACTGGTAAGTTCTCGTATAATCTTACTATTTTACTTCGGAGTCACGTGAGTGACTACGTGAAGACTTCAAAGCTCTGTGATTTCAAACCGTGTAACAGTTCATACTTCACTCGCTGCCGAAGTCATTTGAGGGAGGAAGTATGTTATCGTAATCAACCATGAATCTGTTTGTAAAAACAATAATGGTGTTATTAACAACAACAAGACCAATTGCTCCCCCGGGCTTAAATTATATATTTTTTGCAGATTCTTTTTCTGCAAACGATACAGGTTATGTCAGTGGTTTGTTATAAAAGTTTGGAACGTATACTCCCTAGACCACCCTGCAGTAGCCAGGATGTGGCCCATAGGCTCGTCCATCCTCTTAGTTACTGACGTGGAAGCTGTCCTGGTGGAATAAGATTTTATACACGTTAGTATTTACTCCAGCAACTCCCAGTACCTGCTTGAGCCACTAGAGATAGTTTAGCTCGTCACCCGACCATGAGGTTTCCTGTGGCTGACCCATAAGGCTTTTTCCTCTCCCTCGGCATTCCGTATTGTGTCGATCTCTAAGTGGGTCATGACACATAAAACGTGGTTCAGGTGGGTATGCCCGGAATTTCATGACTTGACCTGATGTTCCTGGTCTGTTCTGTTTGGCCAACCCTTGAATAGGCATGTGACACTATCTGGTGTTATAACCATGTTGTCTCATCGCAGTAGATGGGAGAGCTGGCTCTTTGTGTTGATGTAAGGCCACCAGCATGTCCATCTTCAGGGTAGGCTGTTCCAGGGTGAGTGACCTGGCTGGTGATCATCCCCTAAGGTATGTCAGGATTTCACTGACATCCCAATTTGGGTGTACCTATTTCTGGGGAATGGATTGATATACCTCTCCTGTATATGATCACCAGTGAGCGGTACCCAAGTTGAGTAGGCTGACAGAACACGTCCTTCATTGTGGTGAAGACCTGCCAGGAGCTCCAGTATAGTTTTTGTTATAGTTGAATGTGTAATTCCTGTTTTGGAAAACAGTGTACCATTTATTGATGCTCCTCAGGTATGTTCCCTAGGATATGCGACGGAATGCTGTCATCAGGTTGATAGTGCTGCTGATCCAAGCACAGCAATGGTCTTCCCAAATTCTGCGATTCTTTTAATGACCATGTCGCGGATCACTGGGAACCATGCTTGTGGACTTGGTCCACTGTAATTTGCGTAGTACCCGACTGATGAAGCCGTAGTACCTATTGAAGAGGTAGAAGGAAAGGAAAACATAGAGATTAGGTTCCCCCCACCCCTCAATACGCGGGAATGTCTCCATTGCCGCTGCCTTGAGATTGGTTTCATGTTGTAGGGGTTTTGCGTTTCCCTTTACTCCACAAAAAGGATTCCCCTAGGTTCTAGACCTCGGAATTATGGTGGGATATGATAAAAAGGTTGAATTGACCAGAGTGTGCTGATGAGAGAAAACAGAAACCAAGATGGACTCAAAGCAAGTCTAAATTACAGGCTTTATTAAACAATGAGAAATCGAATCTCACCAACACTACATAATCAGTGGCTAAACTTATGCATTAAACTAAGACTATGGATGGAAAACTAACGGGCACGTCGTGAAACTTACTTTAACACAAGTTTACTCCCCCTCGACCTCTATCCTATTTCGGGAATTTTCACCAGGTCACCAGGATACTCACAGCTAAGTCGATGCAGGCCCACGAGCTGTCCAGCAGAGCAGGAAGAGCAGGAAGAAAGAGAGAGTTCTGGCTTGACTTCGACTTTTATACCTGAGCTTCCTTTGAAACCCCCAGGTGGTCCTCTGGATAAAAGGGGTTCTTTTGATGTTTCCCAGTTTCGATCTGGCATGAACAATAGGCTTCCGATGATAAGGGGTTTGCTGATGTCATGATCCCTCAGCCTGATCGTTATCATCCCCGATGGTGATTGTGCTTGTGCTGGCCTGTTTACCACCGTCTGCTGAGGCTTGGTTCCTCCCTTTGTGTATCCAAGAGAATCTCGTTATCTCCGTCTCAGCCTTTCCTGTTCACACCGTTGTGTGATGTCCAAGTCCACAGGCCAGACGGGTTTGATTCTTGATGTGGATTGGGGGGGGGGGGGGGGGGGGGTTCCGTTGCAGCCAGCAAATTTGTCTTTTAAAATATCCATGTCCTTGTCCAAGTCCGGATTGGCCCCAATAACTTACATGCCCCTACGATACGTCCAGGCTTGCACGGACCGTGTCGATTGACAAAGTTAGTGGGCAATCCTCCAGCCTCAAGAGCTGTAAACACTCCTGGTGAGTAGGTGAAATTATGTACCCCGAAAGCCCCCTTAATCGCTAAACTAGGCCCTCGAAGCACATTAACTTACACTATACACCTTTTACTTTACATCAATCCCACAAACCATACAGTACCCTCACAACCATTCCCTGAAAATGCAGGGATTACAACTTATGTACAAAAACTATTGCACTAGAGTACAGACATTTTACAGTGATGGGGTGTCGTTATGGTGACGTCGGGCGGCTCGATTTACCAGCTGTTGTAATTTGGCCATCCTCCTCCGCCTTTTAAATTTGCAATTAATGCATAGCAAATACACCACAATTATCATCTGGCAGATGATCAGAACATGGGACACGATGCGGACCCATGCTGGTACTATGATCCAGGACTCCAGGTCCCACCAACTTGGAGACTTGATCTCTTCGATCTCCCTGGCGATATCCAGAGTCTTTTGTTCCAGGGAGAAGAAGTGTTTGTGCGACAACTCGACCGCCACCAGCAACTCTTTTAATTTTTCATTCACTGGGGGAATATCATACCCAAAATGGGCAACATAGTCAAATAAGTCAGTTACATTTTCTCGTACCGAGAGGTGAACCGAAGAAGGTTCCGGGATGGGTAATATGCGCTGCTGTGCCACATGGACTTCTGCCCTGGGTTTAAAGCAGAAGCTGCTGTGCGGTATCGGGCACCACAGCTGTGATCCGTGCTGATACCGCTGGGCACTTGTGGTGACACAGTACGTCCCACTGCCTATATACGCCACATGTGGAGGGACATGGTCTGCCGCCATCGCCTCCATGGTGCAGTTTATAGGCTGTGCCCCAACAGTCCTGAACCCACACTGAGGCCTAGCCTCAGCGCCCATGTGCTGGGGACACAGGATTACCTGTGCTCCCCGGCTCCGACAACCCAAAAGGTCAATGCCTGTCACAGTTTGCTCCCTCACTATGACATAGGGCGGGACCTTCCCGTAACGAATATGCACCCCCCGCACGAACAACTCCCACGTTCTCCACTCGGTACAGAGGAGCTGGTCGTGCCGAGGTTCCCATCACCGGGATTCTTACGACCACTCCCATTATGGTGTGATTGGATTTTCCGCAATCCACCGGTACCGGGTAGGCCTCGGAGGCCACACGAAGCTGACAAGGACTCAAAATGCTGTTATAAGGGTGTAGCACTGCTAGGTGCTGGTTGCTTATCCAGGAGGGGACCCGACCTTGCCTCAGGTCTTCCAGGTTGCTCCTCCCCTCCCCCAACAACCACGCACCATACAGCCCACACACCTCATTCTGTGCAGCCTGATCGGACGCATTCCGGTCCTCTTTAATCAAAGCGTTTATCGTTTTTGCATGTGTCTCCAATTGTGCTATGATTTCTTTTAGATGTAGAGTCATTGCCACCTCTTCGTGTAGTCCCGATCCTACCACCGCATTTTCCTCCCCCAGAACCTTTCTTAACTGGCCCTTCAACTGATTGATCTGCAAGGCCAGTTCTACGTTGTCCATGCTATTAATAATAGATGTCCCCGTGTTAAATGTTGTAAACCCGTCGTTAACCACCCCTCGTCTTTGCCTACCGGACCCCAAAGTGAAATCCCCACCCCCGCGGTACATCTCTTCTATGTCTATGTCCCCAAAATCCAGGTTGTGGAATTTCTGGAACATGTCTTTTAGCAGGGCCTGATATAATAATTCCGTCTCGCGGGGGCACCATGTGGGTAACCGCACTTCAGTCAAATCCGACGGACTCCTCCGTGACCCCGCGACGCGCCACTCACATCCGGAGGTACATCGGTGCCATCATCCATATGGCGGGGCTACTTATCTGGAAAACAAAGCAAAACACCTCCTTGCCTCCATAGACCTACCCGCCTAAAATGGCAATTGGGGTTTTGATTTTGCCTGTTGTGGTCAACCTTTCCACAGCACATCCCTTCGATCCCGTACTGTCTGTCCCTGTACTCCCCTGTAGCTATACAAAACCTTATCTAATTACGCTAACTACATCTACTTACACACAAACCAATGTTATATACAACGCCACCCGTCTCCGGGTGGCCAACTCATAACTGGTCCCCGTCACGCTGGGGCCACCCCTCTGGTGGGCCCTCCCGTGCAGGCCAGAACTCCTCCTGTCGAGGGGCCTGACTGCCCCTCACCTCCCTTTGCACTACGGGGTTTTGAGTTACCCCTACGTTCCCTGTGGAGACTGGGCTCCCTCCAGCCGCACTCCGTAGTGCCCTGTTTCGGCCACTCTCCTTCCCGGCCCTCCTGTGGCTGGCCCTAGCCCTAGGTTTAATTAGGGATGGGTGCCACCTTACTGGGGGTTTAGGGACCCTGTCACTCCTACGTCTGACCGGGGGTTCCCACACCAGAGGTAATACCTGCATCTCCTCTGCTTCTGCTAGTTCTGCCTCTCTTAGGCAATCTACGGTACCTGCCTGCGGAGGGCTGGAGTCAGCCTCCTTCTCCGCTGCTTCCAGCCCTTGCCCTGGAACACAGCCGGCTACTTCAGACTGACTACCTGTGGACTCGCCTGGCTTCCCTATGGTTTCCACATCAACCCGGGTCTGTTCCTGATCCTGTTCTCTGACATGTACCCCTTTCTTACTTTTCCCTGCCCTTGTGGGGTCAAACAATTTACACTGGTTGATGTGGAACCATTTGACTCTACGGGGAAGCTGAATGGCATACACCATGGGACTGGCTTTGTCCACTATGTTGTATGGGCCCGCATACAAGGGTTCAAACACCCCTACCCTAGCATATCTCCTGACCATTACCTGGTCTCCCACTGCCCACTCGCAATGCCTGCGAGGCTCCAGCAGTAGCTTGTTTCTTTGGTGCTGGGCCCCCATGTTTCTGGCTGCCTGCCAGTGAACCTGCCTAAGTTGTTCAAATAGCTTCTTGGCAAACTTGTCCCGGTTCACTTCCCTGAGCTGTCCCTATGTTAGGGCTGGGACCATAACGTGCATAGGCGTTCTCATGACCCGGCCCGTCATAAGCTCATGGGGAGAGTACCCCGTACTCCTGGACTGGCTGGCCCGAATCCCCATAAGGACCAGGGGTATAACCTCCACCCACCGGTTGGTGAGTCCCCTGTTTCCTTCCTTATCCTTTCCTTTATTGTCCGGTTCAACCGCTCTACCGGACCTGAGGACTGGGGGTGGTAGGCCACATGCCACTTGGCCTTGATGCCCAGTATTCTAAGGGTGGACTGCATGACCTGTCCCGTGAAATGGCTCCCCTGATCTGACTCCACGAACTGTGGGAGTCCCCACCTGGTGAACACCTCCCTAACCAGGATTTTTGCCATACCCATAGCGGTGGCTGCTCTGCAAGGGAAGGCCTCTACCTATTTTGAGAACACATCCACAAGGACTAAGCAGTACTTGTAACCCCCTTGAGCGGTTGGAAGGGGTCCGATGTAGTCGATTTGAATCGACTGCCATGGCCCCTCCACCCTCCCGATATAACCATATAATAACCATATAACAATTACAGCACGGAAACAGGCCATCTCGACCCCTCTAGTCCGTGCCGAACACATAATCTCCCCTAGTCCCATATACCTGCGCTCAGACCATAACCCTCCATTCCTTTCCCATCCATATAACTATCCAATTTATTTTTAAATGATAAAAACGAACCTGCCTCCACCACCTTCACTGGAAGCTCATTCCACACAGCTACCACTCTCTGAGTAAAGATATGTCCCATGGAAACCTTCCTTTTCTGGGGGTCTGGGTTGTTTGCTGCGCAAACCAGACAGCTTGCACAAAAGTCGCGAACGTCTTCCCTGAGCCCTGGCCACCATCCTGCCATCTCTACTCGCTGCCATGTGGTCTCTGGCCCAGGGTGACCTGCCCCTGGACCCTCATGGGCTAGTTTTTAAAATTCCCTTCTGTACAGGGAAGGCACTACCCTCTTATCTCCCTTGAATAACATGCCTTCCTTCACTGACATGTCTTTACCCCCATACGGCCCCTCTATTTTCTCCTGCCTGCAAATGGCTGCTGAGGCAGCCTTTAAAATAGGGTCTTGTGCCTGGACCGTGGTCAGGTCCGGAGCCAAAACCACTCCCGCACTCTCCTTTTCTCGAGGCTGCTCCCTGGCTGCAGCTACCTGTCCTTCCTCATAGGGGTCCCATGCTTTCCCACTCCTGGCTCCTTCCCTGGCCAAGCAATCCGCCCTCTGATTTCCCTCGCCTCGTGGACTATAGGGTGCCCTACTAGATGGAGGGGATGTACGGGGGTTTTCCGTGTGGACAATGCTACTGGAAGCACCAATGTCCAGCAGATAACTCCCGACCACATCCTGGATCTCCATCTTGACCCAGGGCCTCCCACATGGGCCATACTCTAACGGGCATCGGAATGTGGGCTGTTTCACTGGCAGTCATAAAGGTGCCGGGGGTGCGGATACGGGCGCACCCTGGCCTGTTGCCATGGCTACCTGTCCGGACCCTCCCGTCTTTGACTGCAAATAGGTAATTAGATCCTTTATATCTATTGTTACCGGGGTCCTATCCCCCACTGCTCTACTTGGGTTTCTGCACTCCCTCTTGTAGTGCCCGGGCTTCCCACACCCATAGCACACCGGCCTCATCTCGGAAGAGGTCTGGCTGCCTTCCTGTTTCCACTGCCTCCTTTTGGGGGGTGCCGGTACAATTTCGTGCACCTTGCCCTTAAAGGGCTTCTCCTCACTTCTCTCTCCATTGCGGTATGCAAGGGTGAGCTTCCTGATCACCTCCGCCTCGTTAAGGTTTGGGTCAGCTGGGTCGAACCAGTGCTCGGCCCTTGCCCTAACTCGCGGGAGGCAATTCGCCACCAGAGTCTTCAGCCAGTGAGCTGTTCTCCCATCTAAATTCTGCCTATCTAAAGGCATCCCACACGCTCCCTCATACACTGCCCACAGCCTGTCTGCGAACATGTCCGGGGACTCAGCTACCTGCTGCTTCGTCTCCCCCACCCTGGTGAAAGGACTACCCTGATTTAACCCCATGGCCTCCAGAACCGCTGTCTGTGCCGCTACCCATGTTTCAGGTCTTCCCCCTTCCCTGGAGGTCACCGCCTTGCATAGGTATGAATCCAGGGTCATCAGTAGCAGCTTTACCCGTTCTACCTCATCGCAATCATTTATGTCGGCTGCCTGCTGCACCTCCATAAAATGCAATGATGGGTCTCCCGCCCTGGTTAACTTGGGAAAGTGAGCCACCATCCCCCTCAGCACATGTGCCCCATGGGGAATGATGATATCACTCTCTATGGGCCCCCTATCTGCCTGCCCTACAGGGGGACCATATTTCCTTTGCCGTGCCGGGCACATCTGCCCTACTCTGGGCTGTTGCCCCTTTACCCCTGGCTCTCCCACCATGATCGGTAACCCCACCACCTCGTGGTGTGCTACACATGGCGCGGAAGCCGCTAACTGAGGGTGCTCTCCCGCCCCTCCTTGGGCCTGTCCCTCCCCGGACAACCCGAACCCCACCTGCCGACCCGGACCTATCCCCGGCGCCTCAGGAGGCGGTCTATTCCCCTTTGCCCCTGGGGAATCATCTGCTGAGGGAAGCCCTCTGCCCCCAGGGGACCCCCCTGGTCCTACCAGGTGAACCCGTCCCCTAGTCTTGGACAGAGTCTCCTCCAGCTGCGCTATCCTCGCCTGGCAAGGCCCGTGATCACTATTGCCTAGCTCGCTACGGGCCACCCTGTATGCTGCTTGTATATCCTGGAACGTTCCCTCCAGCTCCCTGCACTTCTGTGTACTCTGAGCCAGGAGTTCCTGGGCGTTCCGTTCCCTCTCCTTTGCCTCTACCACCTGGCATTGGAGGAATTCCTGGGCATTTCTGTGGGACTCCCTCGCCTGCAAGATACACTGCCTGGCTTTACTGCATTCCTCAGATAGCCCTTCCCCTTCTCTAGCGCTTTCTTCAGCGCTGGCCCTAGCTTCTCTCAGTTGCTCTTCCAGTCTATCTATCTGTCTCTGCATATTGGCTACCTGCTGTGATAGGCACGCTAGCCAAACTGCCTTTTCCTGCCCTTTACTATATGCTTTGCTTTCCGTCCATTGAGCTGCAGCTTCTGCGGGCTGCTCTGCTCTCAACAGTGCTATCACCCATTGTTTGGTGAGATTGATCTTTTTAAACAGATAAGAGGAGATTCTCTCCTCCATATTGCTACGTTCTCTCACCCCCTCTGACAAATCACATATCCCAAACCACCGAGGTCCTGCCATGGTCGCCATTCTGTAGGGGTTTTGCGTTTCCCTTTACTCCACAAAAAGGATTCCCCTAGGTTCTAGACCTCGGAATTATGGTGGGATATGATAAAAAGGTTGAATTGACCAGAGTGTGCTGATGAGAGAAAACAGAAACCAAGATGGACTCAAAGCAAGTCTAAATTACAGGCTTTATTAAACAATGAGAAATCGAATCTCACCAACACTACATAATCAGTGGCTAAACTAAGACTATGGATGGAAAACTAACGGGCACGTCGTGAAACTTACTTTAACACAAGTTTACTCCCCCTCGACCTCTATCCTATTTCGGGAATTTTCACCAGGTCACCAGGATACTCACAGCTAAGTCGATGCAGGCCCACGAGCCGTCCAGCAGAGCAGGAAGAGCAGGAAGAAAGAGAGAGTTCTGGCTTGACTTCGACTTTTATACCTGAGCTTCCTTTGAAACCCCCAGGTGGTCCTCTGGATAAAAGGGGTTCTTTTGATGTTTCCCAGTTTCGATCTGGCATGAACAATAGGCTTCCGATGATAAGGGGTTTGCTGATGTCATGATCCCTCAGCCTGATCGTTATCATCCCCGATGGTGATTGTGCTTGTGCTGGCCTGTTTACCACCGTCTGCTGAGGCTTGGTTCCTCCCTTTGTGTATCCAAGAGAATCTCGTTATCTCCGTCTCAGCCTTTCCTGTTCACACCGTTGTGTGATGTCCAAGTCCACAGGCCAGACGGGTTTGATTCTTGATGTGGATTGGGGGGGGGGGGGGGGTTTCCGTTGCAGCCAGCAAATTTGTCTTTTAAAATATCCATGTCCTTGTCCAAGTCCGGATTGGCCCCAATAACTTACAATGTGACGTAAGTTAGTACGTGGTGATTTAATTGGATATAAGGAATCGATATCTGGTGTCCATATTGCTTAGTAATTTCAGCAAATATTTTTGGTTTAAATGTATGTTTACAGTATTTAGCTCACCTGATAGGTGAGTTACTGATGGTCAAACATGTTTGACGACATACGGTTTCCAATTGTTAATAAATTGTCACCTAATATCGATGTTCTCCGCCCAAGTGGTTTGGTATATGCCACCACTGATGTTGTTATCTTATAAACGAACATGCAAATTTGGTGGATTACTGAGCAAATGCTTCACTAGAATTAAGTAAGTTAACATATAACATGTTTAAGTCAATTCATATTGGCATTAAGTATTACAAGCTCAGTAACACATCAGGACACATAAGATGTTACTCAAAACAGGTGGAAGTGTACAACCATAATCCTTCCTGCCGATAAATTCCATGATAGCACTACAGATTAATCCATTTGCCCCCATATTACAGGTATGGAGATAGTTTTGAACACTAGTATCTCAGCTCATAGGAAAGGTACAAAGTTCAGTAGCTGGTAATGCTGCTATATCCCAATTACTTTGCCACGTAATTGATTGGTGGTTAATGCACCATGACTGATAGTCTTAATGAATACCAGATACCAAAGTTGTGGATGGTCAACGTAAATATCTGGATATATATTTTGTGCACCGTTCCCAGAGGCACTGCAATACTGGGTCGATGCGTAGAGTGGACGGAGCAAGCCCCTATTCCATCTCCCTGTTCCAAAATTCAATTTAATATATGGTCCCTAGATAAGGGACGTATCAGATTATTAAACTGATAAGAACAGATACTACACTTGATCTTAGCCAAAAGGCCGAGAAGCGATGCAGCTAAAGCTGTATCCAAGGATAGTTTGTCGTTAATATATAGACATGCCATGACGGAATGTTTCTAAGTGTCAGGGCTAGTTGATTCTGGATAACTTTGACTTAAATGCCGCAACGCTCATCATGGTTACTCCATCCAGGTAATTGCGGTATATCCGAAACTTATATGAGAAGGTACTGAATAGTGTGCATCTTCAAGGTCGATTTCTACCATAAAGTATCCTTGGATCCATGGTAGTAGTTACAAATCCCATGAATGGGTATACCTGGTGAAATACTCAAGTGGTTTATCAACGATGGTGCGACATTCACCATCGTGGGAGGGTAGACCCCTTGGGGTGCTTGCTGAATTGGTGGCAAGATATTAATTTTATTCCCCTTGTATTTATTTTTTGGTATATAACTACCAAGAGTGATAGCTTCCTAACCAGGCGTGATTCACCCACCCCTTGTTAGTACAACCCTTAACCTTTATGTGATGGTAGGAACCATACTTATCTGTCTTCATTGTTGTTTTCTTCGGTTTCTGGTTCCTTGTTCTTGTAGAGACGATGTTTGTTGGGGAGTGGCGCATTTTTCCTGGGGCCTGCTCTGGGCCGTGGCCTAAAATGCTACGGTTTTGGCATGCAGGCCCCGAGCTTTCACCAGTACCATGAGGTAGACGCACCTGGTGGACACGTAGAGGTACTGCTGTCTGGTTTAGTGTGATGCTCATTCCAGACTCTGCCCTCTTGTGCCGAATAGTTTGAACACTTCGTCCAGTTTTTTAGGACTGGTTTGGTAAGTGCCAGGTAGCAGGATCTGTGCTTGTGAGGTCGGCGTTCTCATAGTCCTGTTAATTTCATAGATTGAGGGCAGGTTTGTGAGTTCATTTGAGAAGTTATGAGGTATACCGTTGAACAGTAGGGTCAGGTGTTTTGCCATACTACCCTGCCCTTCTGGAATGAGCAGGTGGACATGATAGCCGACGTCAGGGTACCAAATGCATTTTTTAAATATTTAAGTTAAATGCGCTGCTCAATGTATCCCCCAATAATGGCGGGCACTTTGAGTAAATGCAATTTAGGGGAGGCGTGATAAAACCAACGCCTCATGGCTACCTGTCTTGGAGAGGTTTTTTGGAAAAGACAGGTAGTAAGCTAGCCATCAGTTGAAACTGAAAAGCCATCTCGCTAGTGGTGGAGCCACATAGCGCCCACACCCAGCAGCTCTTCCTGATCCTGTACCTCAAGCATACTCCCGATATTGTTCAGCCAGTGACCCCTCTTCATGACCAGTCCAGCCACTGGTCACCCCAAAGCTAACCACACTAAGGAGGAAGCGATGGGCAGTGCCTAGGCACTGTGGAGGGTATGCCTGAGCCCTCCAGCGAGACTGCCCCTCACGTAGCGTGTCTCGCAGGAGCTCCTGCTCCAGGAGCCGCTCCAGCGGCTCAGGCGGCTGTCTCTCTCCCATGCGGGTGGAGAGACGTCCCCTCCGACAAGTCGGAAGCCACCGGCCGGATGCCTCTTCGGATGGCTGAACATCCAGCCCGCAGCTCAGGCACTAGCGGGACTGGCTTCGGCGCGGTGTGGGGATAGCGGGGCGCCCGGTAATTGTTCCTACCGCCTTCTTCTAGAGCTTTTGTGCATTGTAGTAGCGAGAGCGCCCCTCAAGCAGCGCGTCTCGCAGGCACCTGCTCCGAGAGCCGCTTCAGCAGCTCAGGCGGCTCTCTCTCCCCCCGTGCGGGTGGAGAGACGTCCCGTCCCAAATCGGGAACACCTGCCGGATGCCTCTTCGGGTGGCTATGCATCCAGCCCGCTATCGGGCTGGCCTCGGCACGGTGTCGGGGAATTGCGGAACACCGGGTCGCTCCTACCACCTGTTGCTGCCCCCCTTCCCCGACGGAAACCGTTCCTCCTCGAACGGGGGACAGTTTTGTTCCAGAGCCTTTTTCTCTGCCTGTAAAACACAAGCAGAAAAAGGGGCTCCCCTGTAAAAGAAACCCGACCTCAGGGTACTCACCTGACGGTCCGTTTCATTCTGTTGCGGGAGCGCCTAATCCCGCTGCCGCTGTTGCACTGCTGGCGTAAAGCCACGCCTGCGCACTGAGCGGGTTCTTCACGTAGTCACTCACGTGACTCCGAAGTAAAATCTGTATATCTCTGCCTTAAATATATCGAATGGCTTGGCCTCCACAGCCTTCAGTGGCAATGAATTCCACTGATTCACCAGCCTCTGACTAAAGAAATGTGCCGGTGCCCTGCTTCCACCCCCCGCGCTGTCCTCCCCGGACACGTACCGACGGGCTCCTGCCAGCCGCTGCTGCTGCCGAGGTGCAGAGATCGCTGAGAGTGCTGAGAGCGCTTGGAGGATTTGCTGACGTAGCTACTCAGACTGTTGACTGAACTGTTGGATGGTGAACGATTGACACCAGGCACAGGTCCCGGCCTCTTGCTGTTTGACCTTTTCTTGTGCAACCTGAAACGATAAAGGGCAATGATGTAGGACGGAGGCAGACCAGGACTGCGAAAGAGAAGCAAAAAAGTAACGATGATAAAAGAAAATGAGAAGCTGGTGCGACTTGGGTAGAGGAGGGATGGAGAGCGTCGCTTGTCAGAGCTAGGAAGGGGGGGGGAGAAGATTGTTTCACACGGGGAAGGAATATCATGATTCTCTCTCTCCCTCCCCCTGCTCAAGGAACTGCAGATGCTGATTTATAACAAAAAGTCACAAAGTGCTGGAGTAACTCAGCGGGTCAGACAGCGCCTGTTCACGTTCCCTCCAACATCCCTCATGAGCCCATCAACCGAAAAGACTTGATCAACAACTTATTGGCACGGCAACCCTGCCCTTGGCCTATGGAAGTTATACCCTACATCCAATCATCCTCCACCTGAGATTCCAAGCAGGAAAGAAGAGGCTGTTGGAACTTTCCTTGAGGTTTTGTCTAGAAGTTTTTCCTGGGGAAAGGTTCAGTTGGGGTTGGGGGGAGGGAGGAATGGGAGGGAGGGAGGGGGGCGATTGGGAGGGGAGGCCGTGCTGCGGGAGGAGAGGGAAGGTGGGGTGGGGGGAGAGTTGGAGTTGTGATACACAGCTCCCTGAGTGAGGTACGAGGGTGGAGGCTGCATCTTTACTGTTAGAAAGGAGCATAGCTCAGAGAGGAAAGAACGAGAGGGAGAGGGGGGGGACGAGACAAGAGAGGGTTGGAGAGACATATCGGATTAGGTGGAGTCGCCGCTGCTGCTGGAGGCGTCGTCGTTGTGCTGGTTGTAGCCGTTGGTGGCCAGACGGGGACTGAGGAGGATGCTATGAGAATGCAGGGTGACTTGAACAGGTTGGGTGTGTGGGCAGATGCATAGCAGATGCAGTTTAACGTGGATAAATGTGGATAAATATGAGGTTATCCACTTTGGTCACAAAAACAGGAAGGCAGATTATCTAAATGGTGTCAAGTTGGGAAATGGGGAAGTACAACGGGATCTGGGGGTCCTTGTTCATCAGTCAATGAAAGTAACCATGCAGATACAGCAGGCAGTGATGAAAGCAGATGGCATGTTGGCCTTCATAACAAGAGGTGTTGAGTATTGGAGCAAAGAGGTCATTCTGCAGTTGTACGGGGCCTTAGTGAGACCTTACCTGGAGTATTGTGTGGTTTTGATCTCTAAATTTGAGGAAGGACATTCTTGCTATTGAGGGAGTGCACCGTAGGTTCACAAGGTTAATTCCCGGGGTGGCGGGACTGTCATATGCTGAGAGAATGGAGCGGCTGGGCTTGTACACTCTGGAATTTAGAAGTATGTAAGGGGATCATGTTGAAACATATAAGATTATTAAGGGTTTGGACACGCTAGAGGCAGGAAACATGTTCAAGATGTTCGGTGAGTCCAGAACCAGGGGCCTCAGTTTAAGAATAAGGGGTAAGCCATTTAGAATGGAGATGAGGACATACTTTTTCACACAGAGTTGTGAGTCTGTGGAATTCTCTGCCTCAGAGGGCGGTGGAGGCCGGTTCACTGGATACTTTCAAGAGAGAGCAAGATAGGTCTCTTGAAGATAGTGGAGTTAGGGAATATGGGGAGAAGGCAGGAACTGGGTACTGATTGTGGAAGATCAGCCATGATCACATTGAATGGCGGTGCTGGCTTGAAGTGCCGAATAGTCTACTCCTGCACCTATTATTGGGGAATCTACAACTAGGGGACAGAGGCGTGGGTGACAGGAGAATGATTTTACGGGCAACCTGAGGGGCAACCTTTCCAACAGAGAGTGGAGGGGACATGGAACGAACTGCCAGAGGAGGCGATTTGCAGTGTTTAAACGATGTTTGGTGAGGGATATGGATTGGAAAGGTTTAGAGGGATATGGGCCAAACACAGGCAAATGGGAGCAGTCTGGGAAGGCTCCTTTGTCAGCATGGACGAGGAGTAGGGCTGAAAGGCCTGTTTCTCTGTTTTATGTCTCTTTCAATGGAGGGTCGGTGACCTGACACATTAATGGGGTCAGACCTGCAAAGCCTACAACGCGTCTCCCGTTTTCATTTCGGACTTCCAGCATCTGCGCGTTTTGCTTTTCAACCGGCTAGCGCCAGCCAGCACCAGCTGCAGGGCCAACACTGCTTCCACTCAACATGCGAGGCTGTGCCCAAACAGCAGATAACATCTCAGACAACACAAGGCACAGGCCACGTGACAACTGGCAAAGATTCCCACAACACTGCATCTCAGTTCAGCTCAGTATATTTCAGAGATACAGCGTGGAAACTAGGCCCTTCCGCTCACCAAGTCCATGCCGACCAGCGACCCCCACACATTAACACTACCCCACACAGACTAGGGTCAATTTACACGTATACCAAGCCAATTAATCTACAAACCCCTACGTCTTTGGAGTGTGGGAGGAAACCAAATATCTCAGAGACAACCCACGCGGTCACGGGGAGAACGTACAAACTCCATACAGACAGCGCCTGTAGTCGGGATGGAACCCGGGTCTCTGGCACTGTAAGGCAGCAACTCTGCCGCTGTGCCACCATTCACAGAAATATACACGGCAGAGCTTCGTTTCAGAGCACTGTTCCCTCCAGCTCACCATTGCCCTGGCTTCCTGGCATCTGATGACGGGGCAGAGCATTTTGTGGGCAGCAATCATCAAAATTGGGCATCATCAGAAGGGATGGGAGAGTAACCACACACACAGCAAGTCTCTGAATACAGCATGTGGCAGGCCAATTGTCTGATCATCAACTGTGATGTGGAGACGATGTTTCCACTAGTGGGAGAGTCTAGGACCCGAGGTCACAGCCTCGGAATTAAAAGACGTTCCTTTAGGAAGGAGATAAGGAGGTATTTCTTCAGTCAGAGGGGGGTGAATTTGTGGAATTCATTGCCACAGAAGGCTGTGGAGGCCGTCAATGGATATTATTAAGGCAGAGATACGTAGATTCTTGATTGGTACGGGTGTAAGGAGTTATGGGGAGGAAATGGGGTTCAGGGAAAGAGATAGATCAGCCATGATTGAATGGTGAAGTAGACTTGATGGGCCGAATGGCCTAATTCTTCTCCAATCACTTATGAACTAATGAAACTGGGTACTGTCCAACTCACCTCCACCCCATTGCGCACATTGGACAATGTCTGGAACTGATGCACTACAATGCTGAGAACTATATTCTGCACTCTGTATCTTCCCCTTTGCTCTACCTATTCAACTTGATTTGGCTTGATTGCATTGATGAATATTTCGTATCTGATTTGATTGGATAGCTTACAAAACAAAGCTTTTCACTGTACGCCAGAACATGTAACAATACTAAAGTGAAACCTGAGGTACATCAATCTCCCATTTATACAAGGCAAGGCAAGTTTATTTGTATAGCACCTTTCAACAACAAGGTCATTCAAAGTGCTTTACATAAAACATTATAAGCATTGGAAAGAAACACATATGAAATGACATTTAGATGTAAAACGATTATTAGATTATTCAGATAAAATAATTACAAAATTAAAAGCAATCAAATAAAATATTTAAAATAGAATAAAACCAGGAATAGAAGTTACAGTGCAATATATGTAATTAATAAATTGTATTGTTTACTGAAAGGCAGCGGCAAACAGAAAAGTCTTCAGTCTAGATTTAAAAGAGCTGAGAGTTGCAGCAGACCTGCAGTTTTCTGGGAGTCTTCTACTAGTTCTATGTTCATAAGTTCATATGTTCAAGGAGCAGAATTGCCATTCGGCCCATCATTTACTACACCGTTGAATCATGGCTGATCTATCTTTCCCCATCAGCTCCATTCTCCCGCCTTCTCCCCATAACCCCAAAGCAACCTCATTTTCATATCCACTCCCTTACACACTGGGGACAATTTACAGAGGCCAATAAAGCTACACATCCACACGTCTTTGGGACTAGTTATAACTAGCTGTATCAAGTGTTTAACACATGGCTGCCTGCGCCCGCTGCCTGAACGGAAGATAGTCACACATGCTTGAACAATCACCAATCCCCCTCGCTCTTCCCCCACTGGCCAGTAAACCCATTCCATTTCCATAATTTCTCCAGTTTCTTTGAGAAGTTTCACCGGATCTGCTTCCTTCTGTGTTTCAGAGCAAATGTGACCAAAAACCAAGAAACCCAGAGGCAGCGCTGGTTGTTTCCTATCACTTGAGAGTTTAGGTACAGTGCGGAAACAAGCCTTCGACCCAACGAGTCCACACCGACCAGCAATCCCCGCACATTAACTCTACCCTACACACACTAGGGACAATTTTACATTTATACAAAGCCAATTAACCAACAAGTCTGTATGTCTTTGGAGCTTGGGAGGAAACGGAAGATCTTGGAGAAAACCCACGTGGTCTCGAGGAGAACATACAAACTCTGTAAATACAGCACCTGTAGTCGGGGTCAAACCCTGGTCTCTGACGCTGCAAGCGCTGTAAGGCAGCAACTCTACACTGCGCCACCGTGCCATCCTTTTAAACCTGCACCGTCAACACAGTGACCTTGTCGTCCTTACTCATGACTTCTCCTCACTCACTATCCTTTGTGATTTTACACGTCTCCCCCAACCCCTCCTACTCACCCCCACCGGCCTGTCCACATAGCTTGTGTAGGAAGGAACTGCAGATGCTGCTTTACACCAAAGATGGACACAAAATGCTGGAGAAACTCAGCGGGACAGGCATCATCACTGGAGCGAAGGAATGGGTGACGTTTCCTGTCGAGATCCTTCTTCAGACTGATGTCAGGGGAGTGGGAGATATCCTTATCTATACACTTATAGATTTCCTTGTCTTTACACTTCCTTATCTATGCACCTCCCACTCCCCAGTATTTGTCTGAAGAAGCATCTTGACCAGAAACGTCACCCATTCCTTCTCTCCAGAAATGCTGCCTGTCCTGTTGAGTTACCCCAGCATTTTGTGTCTATCTAAGACAATACAGAGACCAGACAATCCAACTGGAACCAAGTGGAGCTTTACAGCCCCCACCTGACTGTGAGCCCATAAACAAGGCTTCCTCAACAGTATAAAGGGCCTGTCCCACTTACGCCATTTTTTTCGGCGACTGCCGGCACCCGTCATAGTCGCAGCAGGTCGCCAAGAAAAAGGTACGACTCTTTGGACGACTATTCACGAGGCTGAGGCTGCGGTCTGGGGGAGGTTCCTGCCCCAGGTCCCGCTCCTCTCCCTGCCCACGGGCTCGGAGCAGCAGCCCCCGGACCCCACACCGGCTCGAACCCCAGCCCAGGAGCCGCACTCAGGGCCCAGAAAGTGTCCGTGTCTGCTCCTCAGCGACCAAAGCCCGGGCCCGGCTACAGCCCCGAGGCTCGGCCCACACCAGGCATCTTCCTTCACCTTCCCTCTTCTTTCCCCTCTCCTCCTCCCTCAATCACCTCTCCCTCCCTCAGTCACTCCCTTCCTCCCTCCATAACCCCTCTCCCTGCCTGCCTGCTTCCCCCACTCCTCACCTCTACCCTATCCCACCCCACACGATGTTTAATGTCAATGAGATTGGGATTCCCTGTGTGACGTTATTGTGAATGAAAACGGGAGAATTAGAATGAAACAGATTGTGTTTAGAATCTGATGTCAATGAGATTCGGGATTCCATCGTGATATCATTGACAGGCAGGGCAAGTGGAAGCGGCTTTAAAAGTAGTTTTTGTAAAGTTACAAATGGCAATAACTTGTACAATACGTCTTTAAAGTGTGCGGTTGGTTCATTCAGCGGTGCGGCGCCCCTGGGCTCTGACAGCGCTGCCGTGGGTCGGTGTTTAAGTGGAGGCAGTCAAGGGGGTGAGGCTGGGAGCCGCCCCCGTCCGCAGGGCCCCCGGCGCCGGGAGGACCGGTCACCTGTGCGGGGCCAGGGACCGACACGACAGACAGACAGACAGACAGACTCACCGAGTGATGGTCCCTGCGGGGTCCGAGCAGCAGAAACTTCGCCGCGGCGCCGGGAACAAGGAGCGGGAGCGTGGCCACTTCACCCACTCCCCTTCTGGTCGCCACCCACTCCCGCCGCACCTAGATTATAATATAGTATAGCTGAGCACAGCAGACATCAGACACGACCTCCTCCAACGCCGTCTGTCTGTGTCTGTGTCTATGTCCCGCCCCCGGTGCCGCTGCCCATTGTCTGCATCGTTCAAAATGCTACATTCTAGAGTGTTAGTTTGTGTTGCGGCTCCACCGTGGACAGGAACCGTGACAACTGCGGCACCACGTTCCAACCAGCACCACCCTCCCTGATACCCACCTCCACACAATAGCCTCACTGACTATAAAAGATGAAATAGTGGCACATTTGGATAGCAGTAGCAGGATCGGTCAGAGTTCTTTGAGGATGTAACTAGGAAAATGGACAAGGGAGAGCCAGTGGATGGAGTGTACCTGGACTTTCAGAAAGCATTTGATAAGGTCCCACATAGGAGCTTAGTGGGCAAAATTGGAGCGCTTGGTATTGGGGGTCAGATACTGACATGGCTAGAAATTTGGTTGGCAGACAGGAAACAAAGAATAGGGATAACTAGTGGGATACCGCAAGGCTCGGTGCTGGGACCGCAGCTATTTACTATATGCATTAATGATTCAGATGAAGGGATTAAAAGTAACATATTGGTACAAATGACATAGGTAAAAAAAGTGAAGAGGTCTTGAAGGGAGGATTTAGGGTGTTGGGAGGAGAGTTAAGGAAAAGGACCAAAAAGGTAACAATCTCAGGATTACTGCCTGTACCACGCGACAGTGAGAGTAAGAATGGAGCGAGGTGGAGGATAAATGCGTGGCTGAAAGACTGGTGCAGAGGGCAGGGATTCAAGTTTCTGGATCATTGGGACTTCTTTTGGGGAAGGTGGGACCTGTACAGAGAGGATGGGTTGCATTTGAACCCGAGGGGGACCAACATCCTGGCGGGGAAATTTGCAAAGGTCACTGGGGAGACTTTAAACTAGAATGGTTGGGGCGAGGGACTCAAATAGAGAAAGCTAGTAGACCGAATGGGAGGCAGGAAGCAGAAAAGGGAAGCACTCGGACACAAGAGGAGAAAGAAAAAAAAGGAAATAAACAGAGAAGAAGAGACGGGGGGTTTCTTAAATGTGCATATTTTAATGCTAGGAGCATTGTAAGAAAGGTGGATGAGCTTAGAGTCTGGATAGACACCTGGAAGTATGATGTTGTGGCGATCAGTGAAACATGGTTGCAGGAGGGCTGTGATTGGAAACTAAATATTCCAGGATTTCGTTGCTTCAGGTGTGATAGAATTGGAGGGGCAAGAGGTGGTGGTGTTGCATTGCTAGTCAGGGAAGATATTACAGCAGTGCTTTGGAAGGATAGATTGGAGGGCTCATCTAGGGAGGCTAGGGAAGCGGAAAATCAAAATGTGACAGGAGGATCCAGAATGTGTGAAGATAAAGCTCTAGATGTAAAAGGGGCAAAAACGGAAAGGAAGGGTAGTAAAAATCACCTGAAAGTGCTTTATCTAAATGCACGGAGTATTCGAAATAAGATAAATGAATTAACGGTGCAATTAAGTATATATAGTTATGATATCGTGGCCATTACGGAGACATGGCTGCAAGGGGATCAGGACTGGGAGTTAAATATAGAGGGGTACTCGACAATTAGAAAAGATAGACAGGAAAGAAAGGGAGGAGGGGTGGCCCTTTTAATAAGGGAGGGAATAACGGCAATAGAGAGGAAGGATATTGCGTTGAAGGATCAGGATAGTGAAACAGCTTGGGTACAGATAGAGAATAACAAGGGGAAAAAAACACTAGTGGGTGTAATTTATAGACCTCCAAATAGCTGTGACGCTGTTAGTCAGAACATAAATCTGCAAATAGTTGACGCATGTAAAAAGGGAACTGCTGTAATCATGGGGGACTTCAATTTTCATATTAATTGGGCAAACCAAACTGGGCAGGGTAGACTAGAGGAAGAGTTTATAGAATGTATTAGAGACGGGTTCCTAGAACAGTATGTCACAGAACCGACAAGGGGGGAGGCAATCTTGGATCTGGTCCTGTGTAATGAAGCAGGATTAATTAAAAATGTCATAGTTAGGGACTCGTTGGGAACAAGTGACCACAATATGGTCGAATTCCATATTCAAATAGAAGGGGAGCAGGTTGAAACTCAGGCTAGGGTGCTTAGTCTAAATAAGGGGGATTATGAAGGTATGAGGACTGAGCTGATCAAAGTTGACTGGGATAGCAGACTCAAGAATAAGACGGTACATGAGCAGTGGTGTACGTTTAAGGGTATACTGTATAACCTTCAAGAAAAATTTATTCCTATGAAGAAAAAAGGGGTAAGGGTAAGAACAGTCAGCCATGGCTCAGTAAAACTATAAAGGATAGTATTCGGCTGAAGGCAAGGGCATATAAGGTAGCCAGAGATAGTGGGAGGGTAGAGGATTGGGAAGCATTTAAAGGTCAGCAAAAAATAACTAAGAGATTAATTAAGACGGGGAAAATAGACTATGAAAGGAATTTAGCGAACAACATAAAAACTAATAGTAAGAGTTTTTATAGCTATATAAAAAAAAGGGTGGCTAAGGTGAACGTTGGTCCATTGGAGGGTGAGACTGGAGAGTTGTTGGTGGGGAACATGGAAATGGCAAAGGCATTAAACGAGTATTTTGTATCAGTCTTCACCATAGAAGACACAAAAAATATTCCAACGCTGGATAAACAGGGGGCGGTAGGAATGGAGGAGCTAAATACTATTAAGATCACCAAGGAGGTGGTATTAGGGAAATTAATGAGACTGAAGGAGGATAAATCCCCTGGGCCTGATGGATTACATCCAAGGGTCTTGAGGGAGATAGCGGTGGGGATTGTGGATGCATTGGTGATAATTTTCCAAAACTCCCTGGAGGCAGGAACGGTCCCAGTGGATTGGAAAATGGCCAATGTAACACCTATATTTAAAAAAGGAAGTAAACAGAAGGCGGGTAACTATAGACCGGTTAGTCTAACATCGGTGGTGGGTAAAATGTTAGAGACAATTATTAAAGAAACACTAACGGGGCACTTGGATAAACATGACTTCATCGGACAGAACCAGCATGGTTTTGTGAAGGGGAAGTCCTGTTTAACAAATCTGCTCGAATTCTTTGAGGAAGTAACAACCCGGGTGGATAAAGGGGAACCGGTGGATGTGGTATACTTGGACTTCCAAAAGGCTTTTGACAAGGTGCCACATAAGAGACTATTGCTAAAAATAAAAAATTATGGGATTGGGGGTAATATATTAGCATGGGTAGAGGATTGGCTAACAAATAGGAAGCAGAGAGTGGGGATAAATGGTTCATACTCGGGATGGCAACCGGTAACTAGCGGGGTTCCGCAAGGGTCGGTGCTGAGACCCCAGTTGTTCACAATTTATATAAATGATTTGGAGGAGGGAACCAAGTGTAATATATCAAAATTTGCGGACGATACAAAAATGGGAGGAAAAGTAGGGGATGAGGAGGATAGGAAGAGTCTGCAAAAGGATATAGATAAGCTAGGTGAGTGGGCAACAACTTGGCAGATGAAATTTAATACTAATAAATGTGAAGTCATTCACTTTGGGAAAAAAAATGATAGGGCAAGTTATTTTCTAAATGAGGAGGAGCTGCGTTGTAATGCAACGCAAAGGGATCTAGGGGTATTAGTACATGAATCACTAAAAGTTAGTATGCAGGTGCAGCAAGCAATCAGGAAGGGCTCGACGGACCTGGTGGTCTACTCTCGCACCTACTTTCTATGTTTCTATGTTTCTAAACATAGAAAGTAGGTGCGAGAGTAGACCACCAGGTCCGTCGAGCCCGCACCGCCATTCGCTCATGGCTGAACACTAAACAGACACACTTACCCACAAACAGTAGACACAAGACACAGAACACAAGACACTACCCTCCCCTTTATACCGCTATCACCCCTCTCCACCCCAAGAACCGCGTGATCTCCTGGGGGAGGCAAAAAACCGGATAAAAACCCAGGTCCAATTCGGGAAAAAAATCCGGGAAATTCCTCTCCGACCCCAATCCAGGCGATCGACACTTGTCCAGGAGATCACTCAGGTCTTACTATACTAACCATACCTAGGTCCATATCCCTGCCCTCTCCCCGTAGCCCCTTATCCCCTTGGCAGCTAAAAAAACATCTATTTTAGACTTAAATATATTTAACGTTTCTGCTTCCACTGCTCCCTGGGGCAGTGAATTCCATAAATTAACCACCCTCTGGGTGAAGAAGTTCTTCCTCATCTCAGTTTTAAAAGAGCCCCCCCTTATTCTGCGACTATGTCCCCTAGTTCTAGTTTCCCCGATCATTGGGAACATCCTCGGTGCATCCACCCGATCAAGGCCCCTCACGATCTTATATGTTTCAATGAGATCGCCTCTCATTCTTCTAAACTCCAAAGAGTAGAGTTCCAGCCTACTTAACCTTTCCTCATATGTCAATCCCCTCATTGCAGGAATTAATCTTGTAAACCTTCGCTGCACTGCCTCCAGGGCTAGTACATCCTTTCTTAAGTATGGACCCCAGAACTGTACACAGTATTCCAAATGTGGTCTCACTAATACTGTGTACAGCTGCAGCAAGACCTCCGTGTTTTTATACTCAATCCCCCTAGCAATAAAGGCCAAAACTCCATTGGCCTTCCTGATTGCTTGCTGCACCTGCATACTAACTTTTAGTGATTCATGTACTAATACCCCTAGATCCCTTTGCGTTGCATTACAACGCAGCTCCTCCTCATTTAGAAAATAACTTGCCCTATCATTTTTTTTCCAAAGTGAATGACTTCACATTTATTAGTATTAAATTTCATCTGCCAAGTTGTTGCCCACTCACCTAGCTTATCTATATCCTTTTGCAGACTCTTCCTATCCTCCTCATCCCCTACTTTTCCTCCCATTTTTGTATCGTCCGCAAATTTTGATATATTACACTTGGTTCCCTCCTCCAAATCATTTATATAAATTGTGAACAA
This sequence comes from Amblyraja radiata, assembly GCF_010909765.2. NCBI lineage: Eukaryota > Metazoa > Chordata > Chondrichthyes > Rajiformes > Rajidae > Amblyraja > Amblyraja radiata. Next base: position 46,638,208 of record NC_045975.1, on the reverse strand, counting down.
CTGGGGTCCCAGCACCGACCCTTGCGGAACCCCGCTAGTTACCGGTTGCCATCCCGAGTATGAACCATTTATCCCCACTCTCTGCTTCCTATTTGTTAGCCAATCCTCTACCCATGCTAATATATTACCCCCAATCCCATAATTTTTTATTTTTAGCAATAGTCTCTTATGTGGCACCTTGTCAAAAGCCTTTTGGAAGTCCAAGTATACCACATCCACCGGTTCCCCTTTATCCACCTGGGTTGTTACTTCCTCAAAGAATTAGAGCAGATTCGTTAAACAGGACTTCCCCTTCACAAAACCATGCTGGTTCTGTCCGATGAAGTCATGTTTATCCAAGTGCCCCGTTAGTGTTTCTTTAATAATTGTCTCTAACATTTTACCCACCACCGATGTTAGACTAACCGGTCTATAGTTACCCGCCTTCTGTTTACTTCCTTTTTTAAATATAGGTGTTACATTGGCCATTTTCCAATCCACTGGGACCGTTCCTGCCTCCAGGGAGTTTTGGAAAATTATCACCAATGCATCCACAATCCCCACCGCTATCTCCCTCAAGACCCTTGGATGTAATCCATCAGGCCCAGGGGATTTATCCTCCTTCAGTCTCATTAATTTCCCTAATACCACCTCCTTGGTGATCTTAATAGTATTTAGCTCCTCCATTCCTACCGCCCCCTGTTTATCCAGCGTTGGAATATTTTTTGTGTCTTCTATGGTGAAGACTGATACAAAATACTCGTTTAATGCCTTTGCCATTTCCATGTTCCCCACCAACAACTCTCCAGTCTCACCCTCCAATGGACCAACGTTCACCTTAGCCACCCTTTTTCTTTTTATATAGCTATAAAAACTCTTACTATTAGTTTTTATGTTGTTCGCTAAATTCCTTTCATAGTCTATTTTCCCCGTCTTAATTAATCTCTTAGTTATTTTTTTGCTGACCTTTAAATGCATCCCAATCCTCTACCCTCCCACTATCTCTGGCTACCTTATATGCCCTTGCCTTCAGCCGAATACTATCCTTTATAGTTTTACTGAGCCATGGCTGACTGTTCTTACCCTTACCCCTTTTTTTCTTCATAGGAATAAATTTTTCTTGAAGGTTATACAGTATACCCTTAAACGTACACCACTGCTCATGTACCGTCTTATTCTTGAGTCTGCTATCCCAGTCAACTTTGATCAGCTCAGTCCTCATACCTTCATAATCCCCCTTATTTAGACTATGTTTCTATGTAACATTAGCAAACTTACATACGACAGAAAGCTGGGTGGCAGTGTGAACTGTGAGGAGGATGCTATGAGAATGCAGGGTGGACTTGGACAGGTTGGGTGAGTGGGCAGATGCATGGCAGATGCAGTTTAATGTGGATAAATGAGAGGTTCTCCAGTTTGGTAGCAAATACAGAAAGGAAGATTATTATCTAAATGGTGTCAAGTTGGGAAAAGGGAAAGTACGACGAGACCTGGGGGTCCTTGTTCATCAGTCACTGAAAGTAAGTATGTAGGTAGAGCAGGAAGTGAGAAAGCGAATGGCATGATAGCCTTCATAACCCACCCCCGCAGACAGACAGACAGACAGATGAGTTGCCAACCTACAGCCAAAAGCGCAATGCGGCGGATGCTCCCACCCACCCACCCGTTCCTAAAGCGTGTGGGCAAGAGTTTTGTCGGGGCAGGTCCGCATTGAAGAAGCAATCACTCCCTGGGGCTGCTCAAGTGAAGGTGCTAAATTCACCCCTGCCCCCGTCAGAGAAGCAGTCAGTCATACCTTAGCGGTGTGGCGCTCGCTGTGGTTCATGTGCAGCTCATTCTCTCTCTTCTGACCGACCGACATCACCCCGATTGTAGCGACTTAATTCGCAGAGCCGGTAATTATGATTTTGAACAATTTGCTAAAGATTTGTTTATTATACGTTTCTCATTCCTGGAAGATTCCGTTGCATTTTTGGTTTGAAATGCAAGCTGTACCTCCCCCTTTTCATTTAAAATATCAATTGCTGAAATCAATAAAAGAAAACTCATTTTTAATTCCATTGCACACACACAACCCTAATATTCGACACTCATTTGTATCAGTTACAATGAGATAGGTTAGGAGAATGGGATTGCACCCTTAACTTGGCAGGGTCCATTGTGTCGTCTGATAATGGCGTCAACCGTAAAACTCAGAGAAGTGTACAAAGTGAGTGGAAAAGGAATGAACTATCTGAGGGTCTGGGTCGACAGAGCCTGCATCTCACAAATACAGGCAAGCCAGCCGCTCCAATGAAACACAGCCACTGAACGGTTGTAATGACTAGAGGTGTGAATGGATGCACCTCATCCTTCAGCTACAAAAGCTGGCAAGCACACCATTGTTGCTTTTAGAGTACTTGTGACTGGATTATTTTCTCTCTCTTTGTAAAGACTTTATTTCTATCAACATTTTGAAAGTCCAACACTTCCAGTTTATAGCTAAATGCAACCCAAACTTTGTATCAAACTACAATGAATAATTGTGGATGTGTAAGCAGGAGGCTTCTCAGAGCAACTTGTAAGCTGACCACTAGCCATCCTGTTTAGTTTGGTTTAGAGATACAGCACGGAAACAGGCCCTTCGGCCTACCGAGTCAGCGCCGACCAACAATCCCACCCACACCAACGCTATCCTGGCTTATATTTAATGGAATTTAGAAGGAAAAGATGTGATCTTATAGAAACATATAAAATGACAGTGCTGGCTTGAAGGGCCAAATGGCCTACTCCTGCACCTATTTTCTATCTTTAGAGATACAGCGCGGAAACAGGCCCTTCGGCCCACAGTGCCGACCAGCGATCACCCCGCAAATTAACGCTATTTTACACACACTAGGGATAATTTACACATACACCAAGCCAATTAACCTACATACTTGTACGTCTTTGGAGTGTGGGAAGAAACCGAAGATCTCGGAGAAAACCGGTTACGGGGAGAATGTACAAACTCCGTACAGATAAGCAGCTGTAGTCGGAATGAACCCAGTTCTCCGGCACTGCAAGCGCTGTAAGGCAGCAACTTTGCCGTTGCGCCACAGTGCCACCATGTTTCTGTTTCCTAAACACACTGGGGACAATTTACTTTTATACTTAGCCAATTAACCTACAAACGTGTACGTCTTTGGAGTGTGGGAAATCTCCGAGAAACCCCACACAGGTCATGGGGAGAACGTACAACTCAGTACAGACAAGCACCTGTAGTCAGGATGGAACTCGGGTCCCTGGCTCTGTGAGGCAGCAACTACCGCTGTGCCAGTGCGCCGCTCCTATTAAAAGACAACTTTCACAAAACTTTGCTCACCTGGCCTTGTCTTTTCCCTCCATCAGCCAGATGCTGGCTCTCCTCTTCAGCAGTAAACTTGGCTTACAATACCCAAATCCTAAGAGAGGTGAAAGACAACAGGGAAATGATCATGAAAGCAGCAGATAAGGGGAAGAACAGAGTTGTCATGGACAAACAACAATACTTATTCGAGGCACACAGACTATGAAGTAAAACAGAGCACTGCACTAAGTTGACAAAGCCCATCTATAAGGAAAGACTAATGGAAATTGAAGACATTTTACAATGCCTCAAAAAAGTCATGGTGCATTTATATGTTTAGTTTAGAGATAGACAATAGACAATGGGTCCAGGAGTAGGCCATTCGGCCCTTCGAGCCGCAATTCAATACGATCATGGACACCCAGTTTTGGGTCATCTGCAAATTTGCTAATGCTACTTTTAATCCCTTCATCTAAATCATTCAATACACAATACACAATACAATTTATTTGTCACTTGAACCTCATAGAGGCTCAAATAAAATGTTGTTTCTACAGTCATACACACATGAAAAAAAGACCCAAGACACAACACAATTTACACAGACATCCATCACAGCGCATCTCCTCCTCGCTGTGATGGAAGGCAAAAAAAATTACTATTGTAAATAGCTGCGGTCCCAGCACCGAGACTTGCGGTACCCACTAGTCACTGCCTGCCATTCTGAAAGGGACCCGTTTATCCCGTCTTTGTTTCCTGTCTGCCAACCAATTTTCTATCCATGCCAGTAACCTACCCACAATACCATGTGCTCTCATTTTGCCCACTATTCTCTTATGTGGGACTTAATCAAATGCTTTCTGAAAGTCCAGGTACACTACATCCACTGGCTCTCTCTTGACCATTTTCCTAGTTACATCCTCAAAAAATTCCAGAAGATTAGTTAAGCATTCGTAAATCGTTGCTGACTTGGACCAATCCTGTTACTGCTATCCAAATGTCCCACTATTTCATATAACCATATAACAATTACAGCACGGAAACAGGCCATCTCGACCCTTCTAGTCCGTGCCGAACACGTATTCTCCCCTAGTCCCATATACCTGCGCTCAGACCATAACCCTCCATTCCTTTCCCATCCATATAACTATCCAATTTATTTTTAAATGATAAAAACGAACCTGCCTCCACCACCTTCACTGGAAGCTCATTCCACACAGCCACCACTCTCTGAGTAAAGAAGTTCCCCCTCATGTTACCCCTAAACTACTGTCCCTTAATTCTCAAGTCATGTCCCCTTGTTTGAATCTTCCCTACTCTCAGTGGGGAAAGCTTATCCACGTCAACTCTGCCTATTCCTCTCATCATTTTAAAGACCTCTATCAAGTCCCCCCTTAACCTTCTGCGCTCCAAAGAATAAAGCCCTATCTTTCATAATTGACTCCAGCATCTTCTCCACCACCGATGTCAGGCTAACTGGTCTATAATTCCCTATTTTCTCTCTCCCGCTATTCTTAAAAAGTGGGATAACATTAGCTACCATCCAATCCACAGGAACTGATCCAGAATCTATAGAACATTGGAAAATGATCACCAATGCGTCCACAATTTCTAGAGCCACTTCCTTAAGTACACCGAGATGCCGACCATCATGCCCTGGAGATTTGTCAGCCTTCAGTCCCATCAGTCTATTCAACACCATTTCCTGCCTGATGGGAATTTCCTTCAGTTCCTCCGTTACCCTCGATCCTCTGGCCACTAGTACATCAGGAGAATGTTTGTGTTTTCCTTAGTGAAGACAGATCCAAAGTACCTGTTCAACTCGTCTGCCATTTCCTTGTTCCTCATAATAAATTCACCTTTTTCAGTCTTCAAGGGTCCAACTTTGGTCTTAACTAATGTTTTCCTCTTCACATACCTAAAGAAGCTTTTAATGTTCTCCTTTATATTCTTGGCAAGCTTACCTTCATACCTCATTTTTTCTCCCCGTATTGCCTTTTTAGTTAGTTTAGTTTAGTTTTAGGGGGGGGGGTGTGAGGGGGGAGGATGTGTGTGAGGGGGGGGGGTGTGTGTGAGGGGGGTGTGTGTGTGTAAGGGGAGGGTGAGTGTGAGGGGGGTGTTTGTGTAAGGGGGGGGGTGTGAGGGGGGGGGGTGTGTGTGAGGGGGGGTGTGTGTGAGGGGGGGGTGTGTGTGAGGGGGGGAGTGTGTGAGGGGGGGGTGTGTGTGAGGGGGGGGGTGTGTGTGAGGGTGTGTGTGAGGGGGGGGTGTGTGAGGGTGGGGGGTGTGAGCGGGGTGTGTGTGTGAGGGGGGGTGTGTAAGGGGGGTGTGTGAGGGGGGGGGGTGTGAGGGGGGTGTGTGTGAGGGGGGGTGTGTGTGAGGGGGGGGTGTGTAAGAGGGGGGTGAGTGTGAGGGGGGAGTGTGTGAGGGGGGGGGATTAGAATTAATAAAACAACGAGATTGGGGTCATTTCTATTCAACCTGTCATAGGAATTGGGTGGGGGGGGATTAGAAATAGTCAGTGAGGTAAACAAACATAATAATTGAGTGGCAAATGACAATAGTGCTACCTTCCCAATATTTTACTGAAGGAAATAATGGTTTATCCGGGCTGTATGTTGTGACAGACAATCTGACACCTTACATCTCATTTTCATATTACACTTATCCCATCCCCCTGGATATTCCGGATTAATAAATTAAGGTTTTGTCAACTAATTACAAATCAGGCTAATTACAAATCAATAACATTAGCCAACTCCGAAACATGAAGCGCTGAGCATTGGGATCCAGACATCACGGACAACTGGCCTCAGTTTCCCGCTCACATCTGGCAGTGTTCTCTGTCTGAACCAGGGGCTGCGGAGTGTTTTTGAAAGTGGGGAGGCTGAGCGATCACTGATCACTGGCCTTGGGGGTACCCGGTGAGGAAGTGGAGCAACCGAGTGGGGAGATGGTGTGGAAGTAGAGTGTCCCCCCTCCCAGGGCAGGGACTTTTTGAAATTTGATGTATTATGTTTTAGTGCATTGTAGAAGTATGATTTCAATGTTTTTTGTACAAAGTATTTTTAAGAGGTAACTTTTTAAGGGGTAACTTTTCCACACAAAGGGTGGTGGGTGTATGGAACAAGCTGCCAGAGGAGGTAGTTGAGGCAGGGACCATCCCAACATTTAAGAAACAGTTACTGATACATGGATAGGACAGGTTTGGAGGTATGGGCCAAAAGCAGGCGGCGTACCTGGGACATGTTGGCGGGTGTGGGCAAGTTGCACCGAAGGGCCTGTTTTCACACTGTATCACTCTATGACTACATTATACCTCCACCATGCATGAATGCTTCAAAATCAAGTGATCGAGTTTTATTGCCATATACTCAAGCATAGAAACATTAAAAAAAGGTGCAGGAATAGGATATCGGCCCTTCGAGCCAGCACTGCCATTCAATATGATCATGGCTATTCATCTAAAATCAGTACCTCTTTCCTGTTTTTTCCCCATATCCCTTGATGTCGTTAGCCCCAAGAACTAAATGTAACTCTCTCTTAAAATACCTTAAAATGTTATTATAGAGGTGCTTAAATGTATTTTCTAGTACACTACTGGAGAAATAGTTTGACATTAGACAGGAAGATTCGATTTGTAAAATGTTTGTTTGGAAGAGCTTGCTGCTTCTTTTTATAGCAGCTTTCTTGGGGGGGGAGTGGGGGAGTGGGGGAGTGGGGTTATGTCACTGCCAGTAACATTTTAGCGATGTATATAAACACATCATTACACACTAGTCATTTTCAACCTGCACTGACCCGTTGCTTCGTATTCAGCCGGTCATTTGGTTCATTTACATTACAACTTAATGTTTGTCTTTATTATACATGGATAGACACATAAAGCTAGTAAGCTGGAATGTCAAAGGCTTAAACCATCCGATTAAAATAAGAACTTTTTTTCGCATCTTAAACAACTCAACTGAGTTGAATGGCATTGTGAGAGGTACGGACAGGGGTTTCTGCGGCAACAGACGGGATGCGAGGATGGTGTGCTGCTTTCCTGGTGCCAGGATCCAGGATGTCACGGACAGAGTGCAGAAAATCCTCAGGGCGAAGGTGAACAGCCGGAAGTGGTAGTGCATGTCGGCACAAACGATGTCGGAAAGAAGGGGATGAATATTCTGCAGCGTGACTTTAGAGAGCTCGGAAAAATGCTGAAAAGCAGGACCTCCAGGGTTGTTATCTCCGGTTTGCTTCCAGTTCCTCGTGCTGGCGAGAGCAGGAACAGGGAGATACGGGATCTGAACGTGTGGCTGAGGAACTGGTGCACGGGGCAGGGATTTAGATTCTTAGATCACTGGGATCTGTTTTGGGGTAAGGGGGAACTGTACAAAAGGGACGGATTGCATCTTAACAGGTGTGGGACCAGCATTCTGGCAGGCAGGTTTGCCACTGCTACACGGGTGGTTTTAAACTGAATAAGGGGGGTGGGGTGTCGAATGGGCTAGTGGAGGATGGAGTTAAAGGGAAAGGGTTTCTTAAATGTGTGAGCGTAGAGACAGAGGGGTGTAAAATGAGGGTAGAAGCAATAGGTAGCAAGGTGAAAAGTAAAAGTGGCAGGCCGGAACATCCAGGGCAAAAATCAAAAAGGGCCACTTTTCAACAAAATTGTATAAGGGGTAAGAGTGTTGTAAAAACAAGCCTGAAGGCTTTGTGTCTCAATGCAAGGAGCATTCGTAATAAGGTGGATGAGTTGAATGTGCAGATAGCTATTAATGACTATGATATAGTTGGGATCACGGAGACATGGCTCCAGGGTGACCAAGGCTGGGAGCTGAACATCCAGGGATATTCAATATTCAGGAGGGATAGAGAGAAAGGAAAAGGAGGTTGGGTAGCGTTGCTGATTAGAGAGGAGATTAACGCAATGGAAAGGAAGGACATTAGTTTGCAGGATGTGGAATCGGTATGGGTAGAGCTGCGAAACACTAAGGGGCAGAAAACGCTGGTGGGTGTTGTGTACAGGCCACCTAACAGTAGTAGTGAAGTTGGAGATGGTATCAAACAGGAAATTAGAAATGCGTGCGACAAAGGCAAAACCGTTATAATGGGTGACTTCAATCTACATATAGATTGGGTGAATCAAATTGGCAGGGGTGCTGAGGAAGAGGATTTTTTGGAATGTATGCGGGATAGTTATCTAAATCAACATTTTAGACTGGGTATTGAGTAATGAGGAAGGGTTAGTTAGCAGTCTCGTTGTACGTGCCCCCTTGGGCAAGAGTGACCATAATATGGTTGAGTTCTTCATTAGGATGGAGAGTGACATTGTTAATTCAGAAACAATGGTTCTGAACTTAAAGAAAGGTAACTTTGAGGGTATGAGACGTGAATTGGCCAAGATTGACTGGCAATTAATTCTAAAAGGGTTGACGGTGGATATGCAATGGAAGACATTTAAAGACTGCATGGATGAACTACAAAAATTGTTCATCCCAGTTTGGCAAAAGAATAAATCAGGGAAGGTAGTGCATCCGTGGATAATAAGGGAAATCAGGGATAGTATCAAAGCGAAGGATGATGCGTACAAATTAGCCAGAAAAAGCAACATACCGGAGGACTGGGAGAAATTCAGAGACCAGCAGAGGAGGACAAAGGGCTTAATTAGGAAAGGAAAAATAGATTATGAAAGAAAACTGGCAGGGAACATAAAAACTGACTGCAAAAGTTTTTATAGATATGTGAAAAGAAAGAGATTAGTTAAAACAAATGTAGGTCCCTTGCAGTCAGAAACGGGTGAGTTGATCATGGGGAACAAGGATATGGCGGACCAATTAAATAACTACTTTGGTTCCGTCATCACTAAGGAAGACATAAATAATCTGCCGGAAATAGCAGGGGACCGCGGGTCAAAGGAGTTGGAGGAATTGAGTGAAATCCAGGTTAGCCGGGAAGTGGTGTTGGGTAAATTAAATGGATTAAAGGCCGATAAATCCCCAGGGCCAGATAGGCTGCATCCCAGAGTACTTAAGGAAGTAGCTCCAGAAATAGTGGATGCATTAGTAATAATCTTTCAAAACTCTTTAAATTCTGGAGTAGTTCCTGAGGATTGGCGGGTAGCAAACGTAACCCCACTTTTTAAGAAGGGAGGGAGAGAGAAAATGGGGAATTACAGACCAGTTAGTCTAACATCGGTAGTGGGGAAACTGCTAGAGTCAGTTATTAAAGATGGGATAGCAGCACACTTGGAAAGTGGTGAAATCATTGGACAAAGTCAGCATGGATTTACAAAAGGTAAATCATGTCTGAAGAATCTTATAGAATTTTTCGAGGATGTAACTAGTAGCGTGGATAGGGGAGAACCAGTGGATGTGGTGTATCTGGACTTCCAGAAGGCTTTCGACAAGGTCCCACATAAGAGATTAGTTTACAAACTTAAAGCACACGGCATTGGGGGTTCAGTATTGATGTGGATAGAGAACTGGCTGGCAAACAGGAAGCAAAGAGTAGGAGTAAACGGGTCCTTTTCACAATGGCAGGCAGTGACTAGTGGGGTACCGCAAGGCTCAGTGCTGGGACCCCAGCTATTTACAATATATATTAATGATCTGGATGAGGGAATTGAAGGCAATATCTCCAAGTTTGCGGATGACACTAAGCTGGGGGGCAGTGTTAGCTGTGAGGAGGATGCTAGGAGACTGCAAGGTGACTTGGATAGGCTGGGTGAGTGGGCAAATGTTTGGCAGATGCAGTATAATGTGGATAAATGTGAGGTTATCCATTTTGGTGGCAAAAACAGGAAAGCAGACTATTATCTAAATGGTGGCCGACTAGGAAAAGGGGAGATGCAGCGAGACCTGGGTGTCATGGTACACCAGTCATTGAAAGTGGGCATGCAGGTGCAGCAGGCAGTGAAGAAAGCGAATGGTATGTTGGCTTTCATAGCAAAAGGATTTGAGTATAGGAGCAGGGAGGTTCTACTGCAGTTGTACAGGGTCTTGGTGAGACCACACCTGGAGTATTGCGTACAGCTTTGGTCTCCAAATCTGAGGAAGGACATTATTGCCATAGAGGGAGTGCAGAGAAGGTTCACCAGACTGATTCCTGGGATGTCAGGACTGTCTTATGAAGAAAGACTGGATAGACTTGGTTTATACTCTCTAGAATTTAGGAGATTGAGAGGGGATCTTATAGAAACTTACAAAATTCTTAAGGGGTTGGACAGGCTAGATGCAGGAAGATTGCTCCCGATGTTGGGGAAGTCCAGGACAAGGGGTCACAGCTTAAGGATAAGGGGGAAATCCTTTAAAACCGAGATGAGAAGAACTTTTTTCACACAGAGAGTGGTGAATCTCTGGAACTCCCTGCCACAGAGGGTAGTCGAGGCCAGTTCATTGGCTATATTTAAGAGGGTGTTAGATATGGCCCTTGTGGCTAAGGGGATCAGAGGGTATGGAGAGAAGGCAGGTACGGGATACTGAGTTGGATGATCAGCCATGATCATATTGAATGGCGGTGCAGGCTCGAAGGGCCGAATGGCCTACTCCTGCACCTAATTTCTATGTTTCTATGTTTCTAAACAGAAATAGCCTTTGTGCAAGAAACTCATATCCATGGCTCAGACAATGACCTTCTCTTGTCAGGTTGGGTGGGGCAGGGGTTCCACTCTTCCTTTCACGCTAAAGCCAGAGGAGTTTCAATCCTTATCAGCCAGAATCTTTCTTTTGAGTCACATAATGTGATCTCTGACAGGTTTGGTCGATATGTAATTGTGACTGGAAAATTATATAATACACTGGTAGTATTTGTCAATGTGTATGCCCCTAATGTAGACGATGTAGGTTTTTTCAAGCGGCTATTTTCATTGCTTCCAGAACTGAACTACATACTCTCTTATACTCGGTGGTGATTTCAATTGTTGTTTAGATCCTCTTTTAGACCGATCCTCTACTAACCCCAGTACAGTAAGTAAATCAGCTTGTTTCATCCAAGCCTTTCTCTCCCAGTACGGTGTCTGCGAGGTGTGCCGCGCTTTACATCCACAAGATAAGGAATACTGATTTTTCTCACATGTCCATCAGACGTATTCTAGAATTTACTATTTCTTTCTTGATAACCAACTTGTACTCCTGGTTCATTCCTGTGACTATGAGAGTATTGTAATTTCTGACCATGCCCCTATTGCTCTGGCCTTGTCCCTTCCAGATCTCCCTCAAAAGAGTAAGCAGTGGTGATTCAATTCAACCTTACTCTCGGATGATAAATTTGTAGAGTTTATGGAAAGAGAGATAACTTTTTTTTCCCACTAATATATCCCCTGAAATCTCTAGCCTGATCGTATGGGATGCCCTTAAGGCTTACCATAGGAGGCAGATCATATCTTACATTGCTCAAATGAAGCGGAAATCCAATAAAGAGCGTTTAGATCTTGCTCATCAAATTGTAGAAATTGACAAGCAATTTGCGCAAACTCAAAATCCAACTCTTTATAAAAGACGATTGGAACACAAACCCAAATTTGACCGACTCACTCACTACTCACTACTCACTCAATTGAACACATACTTTAAAAAAATAAAGCCATGTCTTATACAAGGCAGGACAAATCAAAATATGACGTACATGGTAAATGGTAGGGAATTGAAGAATGCAGGTGAAGAGAGGGATCTGGGAATAACTGTGCACAGTTCCCTGAAAGTGGAATCTCATGTAGATAGGGTGGTAAAGAAAGGTTTTGGTGTGCTGGCCTTTATAAATCAGAGCATTGAGTATAGAAGTTGGGATGTAATGTTAAAATTGTACAAGGCATTGGTGAGGCCAATTCTGGAGTATGGGGTACAATTTTGGTCGCCTAATTATAGGAAGGATGTCAACAAAATAGAGAGAGTACAGAGGAGATTTACTAGAATGTTGCCTGGGTTTCAGCAACTAAGTTACAGAGAAAGGTTGAACAAGTTAGGGCTTTATTCTTTGGAGCGCAGAAGGTTAAGGGGGGACTTGATAGAGGTCTTTAAAATGATGAGAGGGATAGACAGAGTTGACGTGGATAAGCTTTTCCCACTGAGAGGAGGGAAGATTCAAACAAGGGGACATGATTTGAGAATTAAGGGACAGAAGTTTAGGGGTAACATGAGGGGGAACTTCTTTACTCAGAGAGTGGTGGCTGTGTGGAATGAGCTTCCAGTGAAGGTGGTGGAGGCAGGTTCGTTTTTATCATTTAAAAATAAATTGGATAGTTATATGGACGGGAAAGGAATGGAGGGTTATGGTCTGAGCGCAGGTATATGGGACTAGGGGAGAATACGTGTTCGGCACGGACTAGAAGGGTCGAGATGGCCTGTTTCCGTGCTGTAATTGTTATATGGTTATACATATGGAGATAAAACTGACAAATTACTTGCAAATCAACTTAAAGGTGCTAAAGCGAGACAGAATATTTCTAAAATACGCATGCCTAATGGCCAGTCCACTTCGGATCACTTGCAAATTAATGACGCTTTCAGAGACTTTTATTCCCAGCTTTATACTTCAGAATCTCAACCGGATCATAAGGTAATGCATGACTTCCTGAGCAGTCTAAATATTCCCAAACTCTCTAGATTTTAGGGAAAGATTGGATGAACCTATATCACAGGCAGAAATGGGGTCAAGGAAAGAGCGTTCACGTCGCGGCCCTGTTTCAACCAATCTTTCCACCACCACGCACAAGACGCACAAGAAGCGCAAGACAGACACCATTGTGCAGATGCCGAGAAGTGTGTTCAGCTCTGGCTGAACAACTTCTAATCTTGTGTGTGGACTCGATAAGAAGAAGGAGAACAGGCAGAAATAGCTTCAGCCAGTTCCTCAATGCAATCAGGCAAATGTCCATGCCCTGATGGCTTCGCGGCAGAGTTATTTTTTTAAAGTTCTCTCTACTCCTTTCTCCACAGTTGTGTTCCGTTCTATCTGAATCCTACAGACAAGGCTCTCTTCCTCCATGTTTTGCCGAAGCCTGTATTAATCTTATCGCCAAAAAAGGAAAAGATCCAACTGAATGCGCCTCCTACAGACCCGTCTCCCTTCTAAACACGGATGCTAAAATTTTATCTAAGGTTCTAGCACGTAGACTAGAGAATGCCCTCCCTACTGTTATATCTGAGGACCAACCCGGCTTTATTAAGAGCAGATATTCCTTCTTTAACATACGTCATTTATTAGATATTGTCTACTCTGCTTCTGAGGATGTCCCCGATTGTGTCGTATCTATTGATGCAGAAAAAGCATTTGATCGCGTTGAGTGGGTCTATCTATGGGCTGTTCTGGACAAATTTGGTTTTGGAACAAACTTTATTTCATGGATCAGGTTACTATACTCTCAACCCACAGCCTCAGTTCGGACTAATTCCCAGTTGTCCAAGTTGTTCGACTTGCATCGTGGAACCCGCCAGGGGTGTCCTCTGAGCCCCATGCTTTTTGACTTAGCCATCGAACCACTTGCCATGGCCTTTCTCAGCTGTGAGGACATAGCCGGTGTTTGGAGGGGCAGTACACAGCATAAAGTCTCACTATATGCTGACAACCTTTTGCTTTTTGTCTCAAACCCAGGCACCTCTCTGCATTCTGCTATGTCACTGCTCAATAATTTTGGTCAATTTTCAGGTTATAAGATAAATCTTAGAAAAAGCGAACTGTTTCCCATTAACTATGAAGTACAACCCTCGGATCTTACCAACTTGCCATTCAAAATTGAAAAAAACAAGCTCTCATACTTGGGCATTTCAGTTACGAGGAAATACAAGGATCTTTTCAAAGAGAATTTTATCATTCTGTTAAACCAGATCAAACAGACGCTGACATAATGGTCACTCCTGTCAATGTCCCTTGTCGGCCAGATAAATTCAATCAAAATGACCATTTTACCAACATTTTTGTACCTTTTTCAGGCTTTACCGGTTTTTATCCCCAGGTCCTTCTTTAACCATCTTGACTCAGTTCTTTCCTCCTGTATATGGAGAGCCAAGCGGCCTCATCTTAATAAGACCCACCTTCAAAAAACGAAAGCTGCTGGTGGCCTGGCTCTCCCAAATTGGCCCTTTTACTATTGGGCTGCTAACCTGCGCTGCCTTGCATTTTGGTCTTTCTTTCACAGCCAGCCCGATTACCCTGACTGGGTAGCCATGGAATTACACACAGATGATAATATATCCATACCTGCACTACTTGGCTCCTCACTTCCACTCCCCTCAATTAAATCTGTAAAAAATCCAGTGGTTAAACACTCTTTCAGGATATGGGTTCAATTCAGGAAATGTTTTGGGTTGCATAACTTTTCTCTACTGAGCCCTATTGCATCAAACCACCTTTTTAAACCATCAACTCAGGACACTGGCTTTAAAGAATGGCATAGGAAGGGTATTGTGTGCTTCAAGGACCTGCTTATGGGTAATACTGTAGCATCATTTGAACAATTAAGCAACAAATTCAATCTTCCAAAGTCAGATTTTTTCCGATACCTGCAAACAAGACATTATGTGTTCTATAAACTGCCCGGCTCTTCTATACCAACATACGCAACCCTTGTTGATACAGTTCTTTCTTTAAACCCATCTCAGAATAGACTTGTCTCAGCTTTATATGGCAGGATGTTGGATCTAAGGTGCATGGACAAGCTCAAGGCAGCATGGGAGGAAGACTTGGGCTCCTCTCTCTCGGAAGATACAGTGAGTTCCATTCTTAAACTGGTTGATTCCACCTCTCTATGTGCTCGTCACTGTCTGATTCAATTCAAAGTGGTACATAGTGGTACATATCTCAAACGCCAAATTATCTACTTTTTACCCTGAGGTTAGTCCATTCTGTGTTAAATCTAAAATTTCTGAAGTCTCTCTTATCCATATGTATTGGTCATGCCCCAGCCTTAACAAGTTCTGGCTAGAGCTCTTTCATACATTAACCCAGGTGTTAAACATCGAATTGGAACCAAGGCCTCTAATCGCTCTTTTTGGGGTCACTGGTGAGGAGGTTAGATTAACTGCAGATAAACGCCGCACTATATCATTTGCTTCTCTTCTGGTTCAGCGAACAATCCTGCTCAGGTGGACGGAACCTACCCCGCCCACTCATACTCAATGGCTGACAGATATTATGTCCTGCCTAAAGCTCGAGAAAATCAGGTACTCACTTCAACATTCAAATGGAAGGTTTCAGAAAGCTTGGGGACCTTTTTTAAATGCATTCCAGACTTTATAAATCTTTAACCTCTCTCTGTTAACGTGCACTGTCCCTAAATGCTTTAAGACTGCTACCATCGTACCTGTACCCAAAAAAACATTCATTACGAGCTTGAATGACTATAGACCTGTTGCTCTCACTTCGACCGTGATGAAATGTTTTGAACGGCTGGTCCTGGCCCACATTAAGTCCTCACTCCCACTCACCCTGGATCAGCATCAATTTGCGTATAGAGCAAATAGGTCAACGGAAGATGCCATCAACACAGCTCTACATTCTGCACTGGCACATCTGGAGCGTCCTGGCTCATATGTGCGGATGTTATTTGTAGATTTTAGTTCTGCATTTAATTCTATCATCCCCAGCAGAATGGTGGACAAACTGTCTGATCTAGGTGTTAATGCAAACACATGTGGATGGATTAAGGACTTTTTATCCACGTCAACTCTGTCTATCCCTCTCATCATTTTAAAGACCTCTATCAAGTCCCCCCTTAACCTTCTGCGCTCCAAAGAATAAAGCCCTAACTTGTTCAACCTTTCTCTGTAACATAGTTGCTGAAACCCAGGCAACATTCTAGTAAATCTCCTCTGTACTCTCTCTATTTTGTTGACATCCTTCCTATAATTAGGCGACCAAAATTATACACCATACTCCAGAATTGGCCTACCAATGCCTTGTACAATTTTAACATTACATCCCAACTTCTATACTCAATGCTCTGATTTATAAAGGCCAGCACACCAAAAGCTTTCTTTACCACCCTATCTACATGAGATTCCACTTTCAGGGAACTGTGCACAGTTATTCCAAGATTCCTCTGTTCACCTGCATTCTTCAATTCCCTACCATTTACCATGTACGTCCTATTTTGATTTGTCCTGCCAAGATGTAGCACCTTACACTTATCAGCATTAAACTCCATCTGCCATCTTTCAGCCCACTCTTCCAACTGGCATAAATCTCTCTGTAGACTTTGAAAATCTACTTCATTATCCACAACGCCACCTATCTTAGTATCATCTGCATACTTACTAATCCAATTTACCACACCATCATCCAGATCATTGATGTACATGACAGACAACAGTGGACCCAACACAGATCCCTGTGGCACCCCGCTAGTCACTGGCCTCCAACCTGACAAACAACCATCCACCATTACTCTCTGGCATCTCCCATTCAGCCACTGTTGAATCCATCTTGCTACTCCACCATTAATACCCAACCATTGAACCTTCTTAACCAACCTTCCGTGAGGAGCCTTGTCAAAGGCCTTACTGAAGTCCATATATACAACATCCATTGCTTTACCCTCATCAATTTCCCGAGTAACCTCTTCAAAAATGTCAAGAAGATTAGTCAAACACGCATTTTTCCAGAATTTAAGTATAAGCTTTTTTCCCATTATTAGCCCGTAATTGAGTAAATTCTTCTGAAACACGTTTAGTTCAGGGTTACCTTCCGATATTCCAAATATGATCCATTCTGGTTTTGGTACCAGTTTTATTTTGATTAATTTTGTAAAGATATCAAATATTTCATACCAGAATTTTTGGATTTTTGTACAAAAAACATGACCTTCCAGGCACAAATCCATGTTGACTGTTCCTAATCAGACCCTGTTTATCCCGATGCTTATATATAGTATCCTTTCCATTAATTTGCCCGCCACTGACGTCAAACTAACAGGTCTATAATTGCTAGGTTTACTCTTAGACCCCTTTTTAAACAATGGAACAACATGCGCAGTACGCCAATCCTCCGGTACTATTCCCGTTTCTTTTCATTTATCTATTTATTTATTTATTTATTAAAAAAATAAATAAAAAAAACATTGATTAGAAGTACGGTAAGTTACAATAATACACAACACATATGTCTTAATACATTTTTTTGTACCGCTTCATTTTTTGAGCTTTAAAAAAAAGATAGAAGTAAAGGAAGTAAGGAAAGTGCTCAAGAGTCGTGAAGGTGCTGGAGAGTGTTGAGAAAAGAAAGCCCCTTAGAAAATAAGTTAGAAAAGGAAGTAAAGAAAGAAAGTAGACCCTAGAAAAGAAGGAAAAAGAAAGGAGAAACAATCGCTCTATTATAACATTAAACTCCGCAGAAAGGGGACTACCAACCAAGTCTGTTTTTGTTGTTTTACCCCCCGTTGCCAGATCCTGGCACCATCTATTTATTTATTTATTTATTTATTTTTTAATTACTATTGCACCTCATGCTTGTAGACCATGAGGTGCAAAAGACCACGTCTTTTGGAAGTGGTCTGCTTTGCCTGCTAAGAGGAATCTCATCTCTTCCAGATGTAGTGTTTCAAACATATTTGATATCCACATTTTTATTGTTGGTGTGGGCGCATTTTTCCAGAATTTACATATGAGCTTTTTTCCCATTATTAGCCCGTAATTGAGTAAATTCTTCTGAAACACGTTTAGTTCAGGGTTACCTTCCGATATTCCAAAGATGATCCATTCTGGTTTTGGTACCAGTTTTATTTTGATTAATTTTGTAAAGGTATCAAATATTTCATACCAGAACTTTTGGATTTTTGTACAAAAAACATGACCTTCCAGGCACAAATCCATGTTGACTTCCTAATCAGACCCTGTTTATCCAGATGCTTATATATATTATCTCTAAGTATCCTTTCCATTAATTTGCCCACCACTGACGTCAAACTAACAGGTCTATAATTACTAGGTTTACTCTTAGAACCCTTTTTAAACCATGGAACAACATGTGTAGTACGCCAATCCTCCGGCACCATTCCCGTTTCTAATGACATTTGAAATATTTCGGTCATAGCCCCTGCTATTTCTACACTAATTTCCCTCAATGTCTTAGGGAATATCCTGTCCGGATCTGGAGACTTATCCACTTTTATATTTCTCAAAAGTGTCAGTACTTCCTCTTCTTTGAATCTCATAGTTTCCATAGCTACTCTACTTGTTTCCCTTACCTCACATAATTCAATATCCTTCTCCTTGATGAATACCGAAGAAAAGAAATTGTTCAATATCTCCCCCATCTCTTTTGGCTCTGCAGATAGCTGTCCACTCTGACTCTCTAATGGACTAATTTTATCCCTCGTTATCCTTTTTCTATTAATATAGCTGTAGAAACCCTTTGGATTTACTTTCACCTTACTTGCCAAAGCAACCTCATATCTTCTTTTAGCTTTTCTAATTTCTTTCTTAAGATTCTTTTTACATTCTTTATACTCCTCAAGCACCTCATTGAATTGAATTGAATTGAATTGAATTGAATTGAATTGAATGCCTTTATTGTCATTTCGTGCCTGCAGTCATACATACAATCATACAATAATAACAACAATAAACACAAATTAACATCACCACAGTTAGTCCTCCAAGCACCTCACTGTGGTGGAGGCAAAAATCTTAGGGCTGCAGTCTCTTCCCTCCTCTTCTCCCTCTGCGCTGAGGCGATACCCCACCGGGCGATGGTACAAACAATCCCGCGGCTCACCGAACCCCGCAAACGGGCCGGCTCAAACACCGCGGTGGTCGAAGCTGCCGCCCTCCAGTACAGCGGACGCAGCCACTGGCCCGCGGCTGAACCCAGGACTCAGGTCACCGCCGCCGGAATGCCGTCCCAGCCAGCCAGACAGCCAGCCAGGCTGTCCTCACGGGAGCACCGTTCCAGCCCCGAGCCGGGTCGCCCTCACGTGAGTGCCGTTGGTCCCTCGGGCTGGGCCACTCCGACGGGAGTGCCGTTCCACCCTCGGGCTGGGCCACTCCGACGGGAGTGCCACATCCCCTCGCGGGAGAGTCTCGACCCCTCGCCAGGCTGTCCTCACGGGAGCGCAGTTCCAGCCCCGAGCTGGGCCGCCCTCACGGGAGCGAGCCCAGGGTGAGTCCTGACTGGCTGCCTCCGGAGTCCCGAGGTCGCCAGCTCCGCTATTAGGCCTCAGCGCAGAAGGAGGCAGAGAGGGGGGATACGACGAAAAAGTCGTATTCCCCCCAAGGGAGAGACAGCAAACCCCGTTTCAATCCCCCACCCACATAAACACAACCTAAAAACCAAAAACACAACTAGACAAAACGAAAAAAAACAACACAAAAAAGTAAAAACAAACGGACTGCAGGCGAGCCGCAGCCGTTCCCAGTGCCGCCACTTCCGCCATTTACTCCATGCTGCCTATAATTATTGTAGATCTCTCTCTTTTTCCGAACCGTGTCCAATTTCCCTTGAAAACCATGGCTCTTTCCAATTTTTACTATTTCCTTTCAACCGAACAGGGACATAAAGATTCTGTACTCTTAAAATTTCACCTTTAAATATCTTCCATTTCTCTTCCACATCTTTCCCATAAAACAAACTGTCCCAATTTACTCCTTTTAAATCCTTTCGCATCTCCTCAAAGTTAGCCTTTCTCCAATCAAAAATCTCAACCCTAGGTCCAGTTCTGACCCTCTCCATAATTATATTGAAACTAATGGTATTGTGATCACTGGTCCCGAACTATTCCCCAACGCATACCTCTGCCACCTGACCCGTCTCATTTCCTAACAGGAGGTCCAGCACCGCCCCTTCTCTAGTAGGTACTTCTATGTATTGCTGCAAAAAACTATCCTGCACACATTTTACAAACTCCAACCCATCCAGCCCATTTACAGAATGTGTTTCCCAGTCTATGTGTGGAAAATTGAAATCTCCCACAATCACTACCTTGTGCTTACTACTAATATCTGAAATCTCCTTACATATTTGCTCTTCCAATTCTCGCTCCCCATTTGGCGGTCTATAATACACCCCTATAAGTGTTGCTACCCCTTTCCCATTTCTCAGTTCTACCCAAATAGCCTCCATAGAAGAGCCCTCTAATCTATCCTGCCAAAGCACTGCTGTAATATCTTCCCTGATAAGCAATGCAACACCTCCACCTCTTGCCCCTCCAATTCTATCACACCTGAAGCAACGAAATCCTGGAATATTTAGTTTCCAATCACAGCCCTCCTGCAACCATGTTTCACTGATCGCCACAACATCATACTTCCAGGTGTCAATCCAGGCTCTAAGCTCATCCACCTTTCTTACAATGCACCTTTTCTTCTCTCTCCCTACATTTTGGGTCAGAGTGCTACCATTCTCTGCCTCCTGCCTCACACACTGACTGCTAGCTTTCCCAATTTGAGTCCCTTTACCCAACCATACTAGTTTAAAGTCTCCCCAGTAGCCTTTGCAAATCTCCCCGCCAGGATATTGGTCCCCCTCGAGTTCAAGTGCAACCCGTCCTTTCTGTACAGGTCGCACCTTCCCCAAAAGAGGTCCCAATGATCCAGAAACTTGAATCCATACCCACTGCTCCAGTCCCTCATCCACTCATTTATCCTCCACCTCGCTCCATTCCTACTCTCACTGTCGCGTGGCACAGGCAGTAATCCTGAGATTGTTACCTTTGCAGTCCTTTTCCTTAACTCTCTACCTAACTCCCTAAATTCTTCTTTCAGGACCTCTTCTCTTTTTTTACCTATGTCGTTGGTACCTATATGCACCACAACCTCAGGCTCCTCCTCTCCCTCCCATTTCAGGATTTCTTGGACACGTTCAGACACATCCCTGACCCTGGCACCAGGGAGGCAAACTACCATCCAGGTCTCCTGTCTGCGTCCACAGAATCGCCTATCCGACCCCCTGACTATAGTCCCCTATTACAATTGCCCTCATCTTCTTTTCCTTACCCTTCTGAGCAACAGGACCGGTCTTTGTGCCAGAGGCCCGGCCGCTGTCGCTGCCCCCAGGTAGGCCGTCTCCCCCGCCATTACTCAAACGTGAGTACTTATTTTCAAGGTGTACAGCCACCGGGGTACTCACCAGTCCCTGCCTCTGCCCGTTGCCCTTCCTAACTGTGACCCAGTTTTCTGTCTCCCGTGGTCTTGGAGTGACCACCTCCCTATAACTCCTTTCTATGACCTCCTCGCTCTCCCTGAGCAGACAGAGGTCATCGAGTTGCTGCTCCAGGTTCCTAACACGGTTCCTTAGGAGCCCAATCTCGACGCACCTGGCGCAGATGTGGACGTCTGGAGGGCACTCAGACTCCATGACCTCCCACATCTGACATCCAGAACAGTAAACTGCCCTGGCCCTCATTCTCCCCCTTATCCGAATACAATAAAGCCTTACCCGGGATACAAGCCAATCAGCTGCTTCCTCTAGTCCGTTTGACCAATCAGAGGCTTCCACCAGACTCCTTCTCTGGAAGTGAGATGGAACGTTGCAGATTTGGGTAACTCACAGCTCCAGGTAACTCCTCCTCGCACCAACGGCTACCCGGGCCTCTGTAGAAGCAAGTCCCGCGCTGTTTTTATACTCACAGCTCCAGGTAACTCCTCCTCGCACCAACAGCTACCCGGGCCTCTCGAGGGAGGAAGTATGTTATCGTAATCAACCATGAATCTGTAAAAAACAATAATGGTGTTATTAACAATAACAAGACCAAAATGCTCCCCCGGGCTTAAATTATATATTTGCAGATTCTTTTTCTGCAAACGATACAGGTTCTGCCAGCAGTTTGTCATAAATGTTTGGAACGTATACTCCCGCTGTAGCCAGGATGTGGTCCATAGGCACGTCCATCCTCTTAGTCACTGGTGTGGATGCTGCCCTGGTGGAATAAGATTTATACGCATTAGTATGTACTCCAGCAACTTCCAGTACCTGCTTGAGCCACTTGAGATAGTTTGGCTCGTCACCCGACCATAAGGTTTCTTGTGGCTGACCCATAAGGCTTTTTCTCTCCCTCGAGGATTACTTATTGTGTCGATGTAGTTCAATAAGTGGGTCATGACACATAACCGTGGTTCAGGTGGGTATGCCCGGAATCCCATGACTAGACCTGATGTTCCTGGTCTGCTCTGTTTGACCAGCCCCTAATGGTAAATGTAACATGGTCTAGTAGACCATATTGTCTAATCGTAGTAGATGGAGGAAACTGGACTCTTTGTGCTGAGACAAGGCCATCAGCATGACCCTTCAGGGTGGGCTGTTCCAGGTTGAGGGACCTGGCTGGTGACCATCCCCTAAGGTACGTCAGGTCCACACTGACATCCCAGATTTGGGTGTACCTAGGTCTGGGGAATTTGCCTCTCCTGAATTTGATCACCAGCGGGAGGTACCCTAAGGCCTGTAGTCCTGGTGCCCGAGTTAAGTAGGCTGACAGAGCAGGTTTTGTTGTAGTTGAATATGTAGTTCCTGTATTTGAATAGTGTCTTCCCACTTCTTGATGTTCACCAAGTATGTTCCCTAGTGGATATGCGATGGGATGCTATCAGCGTGTCGATAGCACTATTTTGACAATCCAGGCCCAGCAGGTCTTCCCAATTCTGCAACCCAAGCGCAGTGATGGTCTTTTCAAATCTGCAACCCAGTTTAATTTACCGTGGCATGTGCGCAGTACCCGACTGATGAGGCCGTAGTACCTGATGAGGTAGGAAAAAAGGGGGGAACATAGATTAGATCCCCCCCCCCCCTAGTTCAGCGGGAATGAATTTATTGCCACTGCCTCAAATTTGGTTTCATGCGACATACATCGGTACGTGGAGATTCAATTGAAATACAGGGAAATTGATATCTGGTGTTCCATATTGCTTTGTAATTCCAGCAAATACTTTGGTTTAATATGTCTGTTTACAGTATTTAGCTCACCTGGTAGGTAAGTTTGCTGATGGTCGAATATGTTTGATGACCTACAGTTACCAATTGTTAAATAAATTGTTACATGATATCGATTTATACTGCCCAAGTGGTTGGTGGATGCCACCACTGTGATGTTGTTAATTTATAAACGAACATGCAAAATGGTGCACTACTGAATAATATGCTTTACCAATAGAACGTACTCAATATTTCCAACTAGGTTTTTTCGCCCAGTGTCTATAGTGATTTGCCACCATGTTCTGGGTGTGGGTTTAGTTTAAACATAGCACTTAATGGAAAGGTTCAAGTTAAGTAGCTGGAAATGCTGCTACTAACTCCCAATTATTCTAGCTACTGTTGAATGGTTGGTTGATGATGCCATTAATTGTTACAGGTTGTGTCATGTGCTGACTCTCCTATGGCAATGTTATAGATGAGTGGATAGAGTTAATTGAATACCAGATAGTCAATAGTTGTGGATGGTGTCAACGTAGATCTATCTGGATAGTATGACAGGTCGGCTAAATAAGTATAGTAGCTAAGCTGTTGATAGCTATTCCCATGGATTTGTCGTCGTCAATATCATAGGGACATGCCATGACGATTTGTTCCTGGGAACAGTTTGGCTTATATTAGCCATAGTCGATTATTTATACTGCCAAGTTACCCCATCTAGGTATCTCCGAAATTTTATGAATGGGTACTGAATAGTATGCATCTTTTAAGCTGATGTCTACCATAAAGTATCCTAGGAAATCCAAGGTTGGCAGTTACAATATTCCATAAGTGTGTATCCTGGTGAAATACTCAAGTGGTAAAGTCAATGATGGTGCGACATTCACCATCTTAGGGATTTTTTGGTGCCAAAGATTCATATTAGGTTTTTTATGACCCCTTGTATATCAATGATGGTGTGACATCACCATCTTGGTTTGTTGGTACCAAAGGTTTATATAGGCTTCTTTATGACCCCTAGTATAATTTTTTTCCAGTTTGCTAGTCCCTCATGTTCTTTTTAGTGAGAGGGTAGACCCCTTGGGGTGCATGCTGAACTGGTAATATATGGTCCCTAGATAAGGGACGTATCAGATATTAAACTGATAAAACAGATACTATACTTGACCTTAGCCAAAAGGCCGAGAAAGGATGGGTTCTTAATTCAATTTTTATCCTTGAATATTATTGGTATATGACTACCAAGTGTGATAGTTCTTAATGTTCCCAACCCAGGTGTGATTTCCACCCCCCCTGTTAGTACAAATCCTTCACCTTTTGTGTGATGGTAGGAACCATACTTATCTGTCTTCACTGTTGTTTAGTGGTGTGTTCATTTCTTCGGTTTCTGGTTCCTTGTCTGTAGGGATGGTGTTGTTGAGGGTGGCGCATTTTCCATGGGGCCCGCTCTGGACCCTGGCCTGAAAGTGCTTACTGGGGGTTGGCATGCGGGCCCCGAGCTTTCACCAGTACTATTAAGTAGACGCCTCCTGGTGGACGCGTAGAGGCACTGCTGTCTGGTTTTGTGTGGTGCTCATTCCAGACCCTGCCCTCTTGATGCCGAATATTTTGGATACTTCGTCCAGTTTCTTAGGCTTGGTTTGATAACTTAGCCAGATAGCAGGATCTGTGGTTGTGAGGTCAACGTTCTCACAGTCCTGTAAATTCTTTTTTTTTTTTTTTAGTTGAGGGCAGGTTTTATAATTTCCTGAGAAGTTGCGGAGCATCTGTGAACAGTAGGGTCAGGTGTTTTGCTATACTACCCTGCCCCTCTGGAATGAGCATGCGAAAATGATAGCCGACGTCAGGGATATCAAATGCAATTCAAGATATTTGGGTTTTAAAAAGCTATGCTTAATGTACCCCCCAATAATGGTGGGCACTTTGAGTAAATGCAATTTAGGGGAGGCGTGATGAAATCCAACGCCTCATGACTACCTATCTTGGAGAGGTTTTTTGAAAACAACAGGTAGTTGTTGTTTGTCATGTACATCAATGATCTGGATGAAGGGGTGGTAAATTGGATTAGTAAGTATGCAGATGATACCAAGATAGGGGGTGTTGTGGATAATGAAGAGGATTTCCAAAGTCTACAGAGTGATTTAGGCCATTTGGAAAAATGGGCTGAAAGATGGCAGATGGAGTTTAATGCTGATAAATGTGAGGTGTTACACCTTGGCAGGACAAATCAAAATAGGACGTACATGATAAATGGTAGGGAATTGAAGAATACAGTTGAACAGAGGGATCTGGGAATAACCGTGCATAGTTCCTTGAAGGTGGAATCTCATATAGATAGGGTGGTAAAGAAAGCTTTTGGTATGCTAGCCTTTATAAATCAGAGCATTGAGTATAGAAGCTGGGATGTAATGTTAAAATTGTACAAGGCAATGGTGAGACCAAATCTGGAGTATGGTGTACAATTTTGGTCGCCCAATTATAGGAAGGATGTCAACAAAATAGAGAGAGTACAGAGGAGATTTACTAGAATGTTGCCTGGGTTTCAACAACTAAGTTACAGAGATAGGTTGAATAAGTTAGGTCTTTATTCTCTGGAGCGCAGAAGGTTTAGGGGGGACTTGATAGAGGTCTTTAAAATGATGAGAGGGATAGACAGAGTTGATGTGATCAAGCTTTTCCCTTTGAGAATAGGGAAGATTCAAACAAGAGGACATGACTTCAGAATTAAGGGACAGAAGTTTAGGGGTAACATGAGGAGGAACTTCTTTACTCAGAGAGTGGAATGAGCTTCCAGTGGAAGTGGTGGCGGCAGGTTCGTTGGTATCATTTAAGAATAAATTGGATAGGCATATGGATGAGAAGGGAATGGAGGGTTATGGTATGAGTGCAGGCAGGTGGGACTAAGGGAAAAAAATTGTTCGGCGCGGACTTGTAGGGCCGAGATGGCCTGTTTCCGTGCTGTAATTGTTATATGGTTATATGGTAGTAAGCTGCCGTCAGTTGAGACTGAAAAGCCATCTCGCTAGTGGTGGAGCCACATAGCGGCCACACCCAGCAGCTCTTCCTGATCCTGTACCTCAAGCATACCTCAAGATGTTGTTCAGCCAGTGACCCCTCTTCTTGACCAGCCCAGCCCTGGTCGCCATCGATCCCTCGACAAGGGAGATGGCCAGTGCTGTAGGCACTGGAGTGGGAGTGTTAAACTCCCTTGGCGGACTTGCCCCTGCTCCTGAGGCAAGTCTCGCTGGAGTTTTTGGCTCCATGACCTTACTCTGGCTTGGAGAACAGACACTTACTTGTTCTCGTTTGAAGTGCCGATTCCATCTTCTGTGTCTGTCTCCAGCCCGAGGTTTGGTTGCTGGCTTTGCTGATAGAGGCTGTCTGCCGTTTTCGGGCGGCATTTCTGCGGTTCTCGGGCGGCGAGTCTCCTTGTCAGGAGATGCAGGTGTTACCGGCCGGTTTTGAATTTCCCTCCAGTCCGCTGCTGTTGGTCAGACAGCTGTTAGGGGACTGGGCATCGGCGCAGTACCCTGACTGTGGACCGCAGTGTGTGCGGTCCCGGTGCCGCCTCTCCCCCCTCCACTGATGGGACGTTCCTTCCCTGGAGTCGAACGGGGGATGCTTCCCTCTGTTCTGCTTTGCTGTGTCCAGTTCCCCTGGAGCAACAAAGAGAAGCAAATTCGCGAGTTTAACCTGTAAGTAAGTACTTACCTAACGGTCCGTTCTTTCAGGCTTGTAACGGGAGCGCCTGTACTCCCGTTCGTCGCTGTTGCATCTACGTGAACGCAATGGCGCTCATGCGTGCTGGACGGGTTCTTCTTCACATAGTCACTCACGTGACTCCGAAGTAAAACCAGGTGACCATGGGGATAAGCTGCACACAAAGTTATCTGGTCAAGGAGTGAATAGGAGCGGTTCGGTGATAAGAAAAATAGACAAAAGATCGTATCAGTTGCAAAATGCAGAGCAAGAAGACATGTCTAGGAAGGAACGGCAGATGCTGGTTTAAACCGAAGATAGACAACGGGACAGGCTGCATCTCTGGAGAGAAGGAATGGGTGACGTTTCAGTGGAGACGCTTTTCAGACAAGACATGTCTAACAGAGGAATCAAGTTACCCAAGATTATCAAATTCAGTTCAAGTCCAGAGGACTGCCATGAGCCCAAATGGAAGGTGAGATGCCATTCCTCAAGATTGCTTTGAGCCTCATTGCAACAGTGCAGGGAGTCACAGACTGTTCGGTCACTCCCACATCCAAGAGTCAGAATGAGATAACAGGCAGCTCAGCAGTGCCCCATGGATTGAACACAGGTCCTCCGCAAAGTAGAAACCAAACGCGTATTTGGTTTCTCCAATGTAGAGGAGGCCACGTCGTGAACACAGGGAAAGGAGCAGAGGGGGAAAAGAAGAGACCGTGAGAGAAAGGGAAGAACGCAGTAGAGAGGGAGGGGGAGAGTGGGAGTTGAGTGTTAAATAAGGGGAGGGAAGAGGGCAAGATACTTTCCACACTTTCCTCTTCACCTCAATCTCTTTGATCATCTCCAAGGCAGAAGAAGTGGTAAGTTTTGGCCTTTTACTGTTAAATAAAAAACTATTTGGGAAAACTTACATCAATGTTATGAGTCTCCAATTCTTTATATCCTTCATCTCCCTCTTCTGCTTGTAGATTAGGGTGATGCTGCCCTTCCTCATGGAGTCTGACATGCTGCCGGCTAGAAGCATGTCGTTGTATACTTCCAGCAGGTCCGGGCCCACCCAGTCCCACAGAGCCGAATACAACTCGGCCGGTAAGCTATCGCTTCGGGGAGTTTTACTCGAGTCAAAGGAGCGGATGGAGCCAGTCAGCTCCTCTAGGATCAGTGGTTGGTCCAGACTCTCCCGCTTGCTGTCCTCCAAGACCTCCGTGATAGAGGACAGGAAGTTCTGGGAGGCGGTGCTGTCTGTGGCCTTTTTGTCATACAATTCCATGTAAAAGGATTTGCAGGCCCTCATCATGTCTGTCTGTGAGGATGCTACCGAGCCGTCCTCCTCCCTAAGGCTGTTGATCACAGAGCTCCCCCTGTGAACCTTATGGAAGAAGAAACGTGAGCACGTCTCTCCTGCTCCACATGGCGGATCCTGGATCGGAAGATGATCTTGGAGGATTCAGAGGTAAAGAGCCGAGCTTGCCGGTCCTTCACCTCTCTAAGTTCCTCCCTCACATCCACCCCCCTCGACTGCAGAAGGAGCAGTTGTTGCAAATCTGTCTGGAGTTGGCACAATTCCCTTTGACTCTGTCTTGCTCTCTGAACCCCTTTAACTATGAAGAACCTCTTAATGTTCTCCTTGGTCTCTTCCCACCAGAGTGTCAGGGAGTCAAAGAGGGGCTTCACCGTTCTCCAATGTGCGTAGTCCCTCTTTAGCTCCTCAACATTCTGGGGTCAACAGCTTCATGTTTAAATTCCCTCTGCTTGCCTTCTGGTCCTCCTGTAGGTGACAGGAAGCCTGAAGGAGGCAGTGGTCAGAGAAGAACACCGGCTTTAGGTCGGTGTGTCTCACCGTGACGGCCTTCGGCGTGAAGACGAAGTCTATCCGGGATCGGGCTGAACTGTCCGATCTCGACCAGGTGAACCGCGGCTGGGACCCGCCTGCAGGGTCGCTGAAGGCGTCGTGCAGCTTTGCGTCTTTTACCGTTTCCATCAGGAACTTGGACGTGCTGTCCAGTCTGTTGTCGGCACTGCCGGATCGTCCAGCCGCATCAATGATGCAGTTGATGTCACCGGCCAGAACGAGCTGCCGGGACGTGGCCAACAGCACTGGGGGCTGCTGGAGAACGGCCTGCTGCTCGCTCTGCACGGGTTGGGCATACACATTAATCAGCCGGAGCAGAGAACCACGGTACATAACATCCACCATGAGGAGACGCCCCGCAACCACCTCCCTGACCTCAGTGATTGCAGAAGGAGCGGGGAGAGGGAGGGGGAGGGGGAGAGGGAGGGGGAGTGGGAGTGGGAGGGGGAGAGGGAGGGGGGAGGGGGAGGGAGAGGGGGGGAGAGGGCAGGGGGGGGGAGGGGGAGGGGGGGAGACGGGGGAGAGGGAGGGGGAGGGGATGGGAGAGGGGGGGAGAGGGAGGAGGGGGGAGGGGGAGGGAGGGGGAGGGGGGGGGAGAGGGAGGGGGGGGAGAGGGGGGGGGAGGGGAGGGGGGGGGGGGGGGAGGGGGGGGGGGGGGGAGGGAGAGGGGGGGAGAGAGAGAGGGGGGAGAGGGAGGGGGGGAGGGGAGGGGAGGGGAGGGGGAGAGGGGGAGGGGGGGGGGGGAGGGGAGAGGGAGGGGGTGGGGGGGTTGGGGAGGGGGGAGGGGAGAGGGGGAGGGGGGGGGGGGGAGGGGGGAGGGGGGAGGGGGGGAGGTGGAGGGGGGGAGGGGGAGGGGGAGGGGGAGGGGGAGGGGGAGGGGGAGGGGGAGGGGGAGGGGGAGGGGGGGTTGGGTCCCGGCTTCAACATCCCCGACACTGACTCGGCTCCAACCCCAGTGGCTGCCGGTCGGGCAGCGAGGTGACGTCACGGCGCAGGGGGGGGGGGGCGCGGTCAATGAGTGAGTGTTTGGCTCCAGGCGCGAGGCCGGAGAATGGAGTCGCCGCCCGCCCGCTCTGCGCCTTGACGTCAGCATGTCCCGCTAGCCCTGCGCCGTGACTTCCGTCTGACCCGCCAACCCTGCGTCGTGACGTCGCCGTCATTGCAAGCCCGTTGCTTCAGTAGGAAGCTGCAAGGTGGCGGTTTGTTTTTAAATGGCGGCGGCGAATGTGACGCTGCGACAGACACAACTCACACAACACGATACTGCAGCGACAGACAGACGGGGCAGCGACTGTGGAGACAAGAGAAGCGGCGGCTGTGGGTTCACATCCTCTCCCTGATGCTGCCGCACACTGAAGGTAAAATGCTGCAGTCACTTGGTCATAGAGTCGCATTTTAAACCCGCCCCCCTCTCAAAGTCGCGCACAGTGCAGCATCACTGAAGGTAAGTTTTGTAACATACCTAGAGAGAGTGCTGGAGTAACTCAGCTGGAGCGGGCAAAGGCCTTGCCACAGAGTGGGCAGGTGAAGGGGCGGTGGACAGGCAGCATCTGTGGAGAGATTGAATGGGTGACATTTTGGGTTGAGACCCTTCTTTAGTTTAGTTTAGAGTTGCAGCACGGAAACAGGTCTTTTGGTCCGCGGCGACCAGCGATCACCCCGTACACTAGCACTATCCTACGCACATTAGGGACAATTTAACAATTTTGCTATTAATCTACAACCCTGAACGTTTTTGATATGTTGGAGGAAACCGGAGCACCTGGAGTAAAAACCCACACAAGTCAAGGGGAGAACGTACAGATTCCACACAGACAGCACCTATAGTCAGGATCGTACCCGGGTCTCTGGCGTTGAGGCAGCAACTGTACCACTGTGCCGCGCAGAATTATTTAACGGTTTCCTCCGCCATATACGTACCAAATATGTGCTAGTAATATTTTGTTTGCCAGCTTGTTGACCCTCTGTGTTCCCCTCCTGCAGGGTTTAGGAGCCGTTGCTGTGGACGGAGAGACGGGAACGTGAGCGGCCATTGAGGGCGGCCAGGGTGCCGGTGAGCCCCCCATCTGCTCGGTGTGCGGGCTGGGCTTCGATGGAGGACCACATGATGGGGCACAACAAGGAGAAGCATTATGAGTGCGACGTGTGTGGCAAGGCCTGGCAGTGCCCGAGCCAGCTGGAGATCCACCGGCGGGTTCACACGGGAGAACGCCCCGTCGACGGCTCGGAGTGCGGTAAGAGCTTCACCAGCCACCAGCGGGTGCACAGCAATGAGCGACCCTTCATTTGCTCCGACTGCGGCAAGGGCTTCACCAAGTCCCACAACCTGCTGGTGCACCAGCGCACCCACACCAGCGAGCGCCCCTACATCTGCGCCCAGTGCGGCAAGGGCTTCACCTCCTCTAGCAAACTGCTGTCCCACCAGCGCACCCACACCGGGGAGCGGCCCTACATCTGCGCCCTGTGTGGCAAGGGCTTCACTCATTCCAGCAACCTGCTGTCCCACCAGCGCACCCACACCGGCGAGCGCCCCTACAATTGCGCCCAGTGCGGCAAGGACTTCACCAGCTCCGGCATCCTGCTGGTGCACCAGCGCACCCACACCGGCGAGCGCCCCTACACCTGCGCCCAGTGCGGCAAGGGCTTCTCCCGCTCCAGCAACCTGCTGTGCCACCAGCTCACTCACACCAGTGAGCGCCCCTACACCTGCGCCCAGTGCGGCAAGGGCTTCACCCGCTCTGGCACCCTGCTGGAGCACCAGCGCATCCACACCGGTGAGCGCCCCTACACCTGCGCCCAGTGCGACAAGCGCTTCAACCGGTCCAGTCACCTGCTGGAGCACCAGCGCACACACACCGGCGAACGCCCCTACACCTGCACCCAGTGCGGCAAGGACTTCACTCGGTCCAGCAACCTGCTGGAGCACCAGCGCACCCACACCGGCGAGCGCCCCTACACCTGCAACTACTGTGGCAAGGGCTTCACCAGCTCCAGCAAGTTGCTGTCCCACCAGCGCATCCACACCGGCTAGCACCCCTACACCTGCAGCTACTGCGGCAAGGGATTAATCTGCTTCAGCACCCTGCTGGTGCACCAGCGCACCCACACCGGGGAGCGGCCCTACACCTGCACTCAGTGCGGCAAGCGCTTCACCCGGTCCAGTCACCTGCTGCCCCACGAGCGCACCCACACGGCGAGCTCCCCTTCATCTGCACCCAGTGAGGCATCGGCTTCACCCGCTCCGGCACTCTGCTGGATCACCAGTGCACCCACACCGGCGAGCGTCCCTAAACCTGCACCCAGTGCGGCAAGGGCTTCACTCGCTCCTCCAAGCTGCTGTCCCACCAGCGGGTGCACAGCAGTGGCGCCCGTCCTGTCCCCAGCCCGTTGTGTGGAGAGCCCTTTACCATGGCCTCCCACGCCCATTCTCACCTGCGCGTGCACACCAGTGGCCAGCCCTACGACTGCCCGTACTGCGGTGAAGACAGCTCGCGGGGGTTGCGGCAACACCGGAGGATCCACGCCGGCGTGCAGCTTTACCCACTGTGACAAGAGAGCATGGGGGCTGCGGGAGCACCAGCAGTTACACACTGGATGGCACGAAACCGGGGGCAGTGTTAGCTGTGAGGAGGATGCTAGGAGGCTGCAAGGTGACTTGGATAGGCTGGGTGAGTGGACAAATGCATAGCGGATGCAGTATAATGTGGATAAATGTGAGGTTATCCACTTTGGTGGCAAAAACAGGAAAGTAGACAATTTTCTGAATGGGGGCCGATTAGGAAAAGGAGAGATGCAACGAGACCTGGGTGTCATGGTACACCAGTCATTGAAAGTAGGCATGCAGGTGCGGCAGGCAGTGAAGAAAGCGAATGGTATGTTAGCATTCATAGCAAAAGGATTTGAGTAATTTCGTTTGAACCTCATGTGAGGTTCAAATGACAAATAAATGGTATTGTGAGAAGCAGGGAGGTTCTACTGCAGTTGTACAGGGTTTTGGTGAGACCATATCTGGAGGTATTGCGTACAGTTTTGGTCTCCTAATCTGAGGAAGGACATTCTTGCCATCGGGGGAATACAGAGAATGTTCACCAGACTGATTCCTGGGATGTCAGGACTTTCATATGAAGAAAGACTGGATAGGCTCGGCTTGTACTCGCTAGAATTTAAAAGATTGAGGGGGAATCTTATAGAAACTTACAAAATTCTTAAGGGGTTGGACAGGCTAGATGCAGGAAGATTGTTCCCGATGTTGGGGAAGTCCAGAACAAGGGGTCACAGTTTAAGGATAAGAGGGAAATCTTTTAGGACTGAGATGAGAAAAACATTTTTTACACAGAGAGTGTTGAATCTCTGGAATTCTCTGCCACAGAATGTAGTTGAGGCCAGTTCATTGGCTATATTTAAGAGGGAGTTAGATGTGGCCCTTGTGGCTAAAGGGATCAGGGGTATGGAGAGAAGGCAGGTACAGGATACTGAGTTGGATGATCAGCCATGATCATATTGAATGGCGGTGCAGGCTCGAAGGGCCAAATGGCCTACTCCTGCATCTATTTTCTATGTTTCTTAAAAGTTGGGATAGTCACAGCCTCAACTACCTCCTGTGACAGTTTGTTCCATACACCCATACACCTGTGTGAAAAAGCTACCCCTCAGTTTCCTTTTAAATTTTTTCCCCTTCCCCTTGACCCATGTCCTCTGGTCCACGATTCCCCGGGGTATGGGGAGAAGGAAGGTTCGGGTTCCGATTGTGGATAATCAGCCATGATCACATTGAAGGGTGGTGCTGGTTTGAAGGGCCGAATGGCCTACTCCAGCACCTGTTGTCGCTTGTCTAATGTCTATTGTATCAGGACTAGACATGCATTTCACCCTACACTTGCGCACGGTCCTCCAAGACCTGCTGGATCTCCTGGTTGCCAACCATTTTAACTCCCCTTCTTACTCCCACGCTGATCTTTCTGTCCTGAGCCTCCTCCATTGCCAGAGTGAGGTGACACGCAAACTGGAGGAACAGCACCTCATAGCTCACAGCCCAATGACATGAACATTGAATTCTCCAAATTAAGGAGACTCCCCCTCCTAATCAAGTCCTGAAGTCTGTCCCAACCCCATCTCTTTTTTCCAGCTTTTTCCCCTGACTCCATCAGTCCAAAGAAGGGTCCAGTCCCGACACGTCACCTGTCCATTCCCCACCAAAGTACCGGTAGAACTCAGCAGGTCAGCCATCCGTGGTAGGAAACGGATGGAGAAGTGTTCCTATTACAAGCTCTCCTTGACCCTGTCAAGAATGCGGTGTCCATTCTTGGGATGGGATGCAAGGTGACCAGTCATCCAGAGATTCACCACTCTGTGTGAAAGAGGGTAGTCATTTCTTTCCTACTTCTAAGAAATATCGCAAACTCCGGCAATGCTTTTGCATCTTCTGGCTGGATAGCCTTCTTCATGGGGATGTCTTTGGATCATGGAAGTTTAAAGGGACTTTTATGTAGCGTGTCGGCAGTGAGTGGCGACTGCGGAGGGTTCAACAGCCCCGACCACGGGTGAACAAAAGGGGAAGATGATTGAACTTTATTACCTTCCAACTCAGTAAGGAATGTGGATTCCACTGTGGTGGATGTTTATGTTAGATTTTATTTTATGTGGCTGTGTGTCTTGTTGCTTGTTACTCAGTATGGCTGTATGGTAACTCAAATATCACTGGACCTTAATTGGTGTATGTGACAATAAATTCCAACTTGAACTTGATCAGCTTTCGTCTATATATTAAAAAAAAGGATAATGCTGACTGATCGTGCACAATTTTGACGGCTTGATTTCAAAGACAGGACAGGGGCATTCCCTGAGGGATTCGGGTGGTTGGAAGAGGTTTTGTCTGTTTTTCCCCTCGGTTATTGTCCGGGGAGGAAGGAGGCGGCACTCGGCCCATCGGGGCTAGTATGCGCGGGAGGAAGGAGGCGGCACTCGGCCCGTCGGGGCTGGGATGCGCGGGAGGAAGGAGGCGGCACTCGGCCCATCGGGGCTAGTATGCGCGGGAGGAAGGCTGAGTTTGGATTGAGGCTTGGAAGGCTGAGCTCGCCTCCCCTGCCCTGACCCGCATCCGGCCCACCACGGAGGGGGAAGCGTGCAAACTCCACACGGACAGCGTCAGTGGTCGCCCTGCCCGGAGACAGGCCCTTCGGCCCCTCTCGTCCATGCTACCCCGGGCTTTCTGCAACACAACCTTGCACTGTTCTGCACTGGATATTGCATTTATTGCGTTTGTCATCACTGTATGTACAATGTTTGCTCTGGCGGCTGCGTGTGAACGGGTGATTTCATTGCCTCCCGATCAATGTGCAGAACAACAAACTAATGAAGCATCTGGAACACAGTTCTCCTGGGTTGCTGCAGGTTGAAGCATCAAACTACTACCCTGTTGAGCCCCGTCAGTCCCCCAACACAGAAACACACAGCCATGCCTATCGAAGCTAGTCCCACATGCCCGCGTCTGGCCGCTCACCCTCTCTGCCTTTCCCACCCATGCCTTTAGAAAGGAGATGAGGAATTTCTTTAGCCGGAGGGTGGTGCATGTGTGGAATTCATTGCCACAGAGGGCCATGAAGGCCGTCATGGGTATTGTTTAGATCTTAAAGATACTGCGCAGAAACAGGCCCTTCGGCCCAACGAGTCCGTGCCGACCAGTGATCACCCCGTACACTAGCTCCATCCTACACACATTAGGGACAATTTTACAGAAGCCAATTAACCTACAAACCAGCAGGTCTTTGGAATGTGGAAGGAAACCGGAGCACCCAGAAAAAAACGCACACAGGTCACGTGTAAACGCACACAGGTGAACGTGTAAACTCCGTACAGACAGCTCCCGTATTCATGATGGAACCCGGGTCTCTGGCGCTGTGAGGCAGCAAGTCTACCGCTGTACCACTGTGTATTTTTGCTATCTATGTTGGTCGGGGTAGGACCAGTGTAGATGAGGCAGGTTGGTCGGGGTGGGACTAGTGTAGATGGGGCATGTTGGTCGGGGTGGGACTAGTGTAGATGGGGCAGGTTGGTCGGGGTGGGACTAGTGTAGATGGGGCATGTTGGTTGGGGTGGGACTAGTGTAGATGGGGCATGTTGGTCGGGGTGGGACTAGTGTAGATGGGGCATGTTGGTCGGGGTGGGACTAGTGTAGATGGGGCAGGTTGGTCGGGGTGGGACTAGTGTAGATGGGGCATGTTGGTCGGGGTGGGCAAGTTGGGCCGAAGGAAGGGCCTGATTCCATGCTGTGACTATGAACTTCCAAGGGTAACATTCTCCTTTCTCTGGGGTCATTCATTGTTAATAAGGAAAGTTGACTTTTCCAGTTTAAATGTCCACAGTAAAGTATAGTCAGAAGTGAGCCCACCTGCTTCAGTCATGATGAATTAACAAATCATCACTATTCACTTCTCAGACGTTAGAATTGGTCAGAACATTCCCTCCAACATGACCATTGACACCAATGTCCCTCGGGGTCATGACATTGCCACCCACAACTTGTGGCCAGGTCTCAGGCCAATGGGATCCAGACGTCCGTCCATCCACTGGTCAGAACACTATTTCAGCCACATGAGCAGCAAAGATGGGATAGAATATGGGAAAGACATTGAGAACCTTCTGTCCTGAAGGGCCGAATGGCCTACTCCTGCACCTTTTGTCAGGATAACAATCCATCCCTCAACATCAGCAAGACAAAAGATTTAGCGTTTTCAAGAACGATCCCAGGAATGAGTGGGTTAACGTACGATGAGCGTTTGTCGGCGCTGGACCTGTACTCGCTGGAGTTTAGAGGATTGGGGGAGGGACCTCACTGAAACGTCACCGAACAGTGAAAGGCCCAGATAGAGTGGATGTGGAGAGGACGGTTCCACTAGTGGGAGATTCTAGGACCAGATGGCACAGCCTCAGAATTAAAGGACGTTCCTTTAGGAAGGAGATGAGGAATTTCTTTAGCCAGAGGGTGGTGAATCTATGGGATTCGTTGCCACAGACGGTGGTGGAGGCATATTTAAGGCAGAGATAGATTGTTGATTAGTGCGGGTGTCGGGTTATGGGGAGAAGGCAGGAGAAGGGGGTTAGGCGGGAGACATAGATCAGCCATGATTGAATGGTGGGGTAGACTCGATGGGCCGAATGGCCTAATTCTGATTCTGTGTGTTATGGTCGTCTCTGACTTAAGGAAATGCAAGCAGCCACTTTATGCAAAGAGCAACAAGTTGGAGGGCAATTATTGTCCTGCAGACAACTACTAACTACTGCCCCAGTATGATGTGTGCAACAAACATTGCTTGGCCACCATTATATGTGTGCAACAAACATTGATTGGCCACTGGTGGGCAAAGGGTTAATGTGGTAATTGGCTTGATTGGAGCTGATTAGAAAATTGTCAGCTGCTGTGTATAAAAGGGGGAGTTGTGGGCGTGTCTGAGTGCAGTGGGCCTGGGCTGTGGATGGGAGCAGAGGCTGGTTTATACCAAACAGACACATTGTTGGAGTAACTCAGTGGGCCAGGCAGCATCTCTGGACAAACAAGAGACTTTGGGATGGAACAAAAGGGTTCTTACCCAAAATATCACATCCTTTTCCTCCAGCGATGTTGCCTGACCGGCTGAATTACTCAAGCACTTTGTCTATCTGCAATAAAATGTTGATCAGTGATAATTGTTAATGATTGAAGCACAAGGTGGAACAAGGAGCTGGAACAGATGCAGGGATAATGTAGAATATTGGGTTGAAGGGACCCAAGGGGCATTCTTACTGTGAACCCAGTGACTTGGAAAAATAAGTCTGCTGTGGATTGGAGTAAGGATGTGTTAAATTCCCCAAAGATCTGATCCAATCTGTCTCCAATGTTTGGAGACCCTTTGAAAGTGTGAAGACGAGATTTCTGAGGACATTGCCAAGAATTGTTGTTGCTGCCAAGTCAAACCAGTACTTTGTCCACCTATCAATACAATACAATACGGTTTATTTGTCACATTGCACAAAAAGTGCAAGTGAAATGATATGTCAGCAGCGATACAATGATAAAGAGCACACACAAAAACACAATAAAAATTTAACATAAACATCCTCCACAGCATTCATCACTGTGGTGGAAGGCACACAATTTGGCCAGTCCTCCATTTTCCCCCGTGGTCGGGACCTCAACCCTCCGCAGCCGCTGCTGCTGGCGTCCAGATGGTAAGGACAAGGTACGAGTCCAGGTAAGTCCAGAGTCGGCTCTTCCCCACCGGAGACCTCGGCTTTAAGTTGGTGTAGGCCGCAGGCCGGCGGCCGAAGATTTAAAGTTCCCTCCACGCCGCAGCCAAAAGCACCGCAGACCGCAGGGCCGGCGGTTGAAGCTCCCCTCCAGAGGTGATGTTAAGTCCATACCGCGCCCGCGGTAGAAGACGGCCGCGGGCCGGTGGTGGAAGCTTCTTCCCCCGGGTCCCCCCTGTAGACGCCGCGCCAGCTGCAGCTGTGCAGACCGCGCGCGGCTTCAGGCTGCCGGCTGCTGCGGGCCAATGAAACGGAGCGCTCCCCTCCAGCGAGCCCCAGCGAGGGCTCGCCCGCTCCGCGCTGACAGTCCACGCTGAACCCACCGCCGGAGCCCCGAGCCCCGGGCGCGTCTCCGGGAAAGGCCGCGCCGATCCTCGCTGTTAGGCCACGGGGAGGCGACCTGGAAAAAGTTGCCTCTCTTGGAGGAGGCGACCGAAACGGATTCCCCCTAACAACCCCCCCCCCCCACACCACCCCCCACACACACTAACCCCCACACACACACACACTCACCCCCCACACACACACCACCCCCCCCACACCCACCAACCCCCCCCACCCCCCCCCCCCCCCACACCACCCCCACCCACACCCCCCCCCCACACACCACCCCCCCCCCCACACCACACACACACCCCCCCCACACCACACACACCACCCCACCCCACACACACACCCCCCACACACACACCACCCCCCACCCACACCCCCACCCCCACAAACCACCCCCCCCCCCACACCACCCCCCCCCACACCACACACATCACCCCCCCCACACCACCCCACACACCCACCAACCCACACACTCACCACCCCACACACCCACCACCCCACACACCCCCCCCCCCCACCCCGCCCACCCACACCACCCCCCACCACCCCACCCACAGCACCACCTCCCCCCCCCACACCCCCCCCACACACACCACCCCCCCACACCACCCCCCACACACACCACACCCCCCACACACCCCCCCACACACACCCACCCCCCACACACCTCACCCCCCCCACACACCACCCCACACCCCACACACCACACCACCCCCCACACACCACCCCACAGCCCACACATCACACCACCCCCACACACCACCCCCCACACACAGCCACCCCCCCACACACCACCACCCCACCCACCCACCACCCCACACACCCACCACCCCCCCCCACACCACCCCCACACACACCACCCCCCACACACACCAACCCCCCACACACCCCCACACACACCACCCCCCCCCACCACCACACACCACCCCCCCCCACACACCACCCCACACACACCACCCCCCACACACACCACCCCCCACACTCCCCCCCCACACACCCACCCCCCCCCCCCCCACACCACCCCCCCACACACACCACCCCACACACACACCACCCCCCACACTACCCCCCACACACACCACCCCCCCCCCCACACCACCCCCCACACACACCACCCCACACACACACCACCCCACCCACACACCACCCCCCACACACACCCCCCCCCACACACACCACCCCACACACACCACCCCCCACACACACCACCCCCCACACATACCACCCCCCACACACACCACCCCCCACACACCACCCCCCACACACCACCCCCCACACACACCACCCCCACACACACCACCCCCCACACACACCACCCCCCCACACAAAACACACAAAGAAACATTAAAAACATACTAAAAAAAATTTAAAAGTTTTGAAAATAACTAACGCGCTGCTGACAGGGCTGCCACCATTGCAGCGCCCCCACCGACTCAGATAATAATAATAATAATAATAATTTGTTTATAGGGACAGTGCATATTAATGAACATTTGCATGTAAATATGCGAGATTGTAGCCAATCAGTAACTAATTTCCGTCTCTAGTCCCAGGCAAAGGTAGGTGAAGTGTCTTGCCCAAGGACACAACGACAGTACACACTCCAAGCAGGATTCGAACCGGCCATCTTCAGGTTGCCAGCCGAACACTTAGCCCTTAGATGGGCCTGCAGTGCAGCGGATCACCACACGGTGGGAGTGTTGACCACGAGTTGGAGTGACCTGTTCTATGAATTTACTGCACATTGCGAGTGCTGTCTACAAATTAGATATAATTGTGATCTTTACTGCAAAATGGTTCTTTATTGGTCTGTGACTTGTTTCCTTTCCCTGTAATGCACCCATTGCACAGATGCCAAAGTTTGCAAAAGCCCTGAAACCAACAAAGATTTGGGATGAAAATCAAGGAACTGCAGATGCTTGTTTACAAAAAAAAAGTCATAAATTGCTGGAGTAACTCAGCGGGTTACACAGCATCTGTGGAGAACATGGATAGGTGACGTTTCACCGAGTGCTGGAGTAACTCAGCGGGTTACACAGCATCTGTGGAGAACGTGGATAGGTGACGTTTCACAGAGTGCTGGAGTAACTCAGCTGGTCAGGCAGGATGCCCATAGGAGTACAGGTTTGTTGGGCAACTCTGTGAGGGAGTTCACGGTTTGTGTACAGGGTTTGATGCCCATAGTAAGAGTTACAGCATTGGGCAACTCAGTCAGGGAGTTCACTGTTTGTGTGAAATGTTGCCTTTCATACAGCTGGCATGTTGCTGTGCCTGTTTGATTATGAAAATAGTCAATGTATTCTTCTACCCTGTAGGATTCACTACTGCAGACACATTTGAATTTCACTGGACATTAATTGGTACATGTGATGATAAACTGACCTTGAAACATTGGGCCTAGAGTTATTTTTCCAGGCCCGATACATCTAGTGTTGGATATTTTGAGGTGAATGTAGAAACTTCTCACCTGCTGCTGTTTCTCCCTCTACAGTTATTATACTTGTTTCTGGTTGATGTGCTAAAGTCATTGGAGATCTACTAATGTCCCCAATTTTCTATGGTTTGTGATAGATGGGCTTTTTCGACTTGCTTTTCCAAGTACTGCTTGTGATAGAGGGTATCCTGATTGCAATTGTGAGTACCTGCTTATTTTTTTTACTTCAGTAGCTCAACAATTTTCTTTTAGTCAATGATTGCAAATTGGACAGGTTCATTTAGATGTAAAAGTTCATATTTTTTCCTGCAATAACGCTTTAGATCTATGTAATTCTCTAGCAGGGTTGCAGGCAATCAAAGTAGTTAATGATATTCTGCAGCCCCTCTTCCATTCTCTTGCAGACACCTTTCACAGGTTATGTGTTTGAAGTTGGAATCTTGTCTCCAAAAGCTGCTACATTAAATATGCGGGAAGGCAAGCAATTAGCACATCTTATATTTGTTTTAAAGTTCCCAATTTGTTTATCTTGTGTGCTTCTTCCTTTCTCATCCTTGCAGGCTGACAATTAACACAATCTTCAATGGCTATTAAGTGCATGTTTGTTTACTTTCTGCAGCACAATCCATTGTCGTGGAAGACATGCAGGCAGCTTTCAGAGGTGGATTTAACACTCCAGAGGATGATCTTTGTTAAACTGTCAACAAAGGGCACCAAATCTGGGGCTGCTGAGACCAATTTGTTGAGCACATATTTAGTGAAGACTAGCGTTCACATTTTGTGTGAGCCGACATAGTTTTATACATCGTAATTCGTAGAAATTGTGATCCATAATGTCACGGGGAATTTTAACTGGCGGGTGTGTGGTCGGGGTAACCTGATTAAAGGAGGGGGAAGGGGAAGATCCAT
Organism: Amblyraja radiata; assembly: GCF_010909765.2. Classification (NCBI taxonomy): domain Eukaryota; kingdom Metazoa; phylum Chordata; class Chondrichthyes; order Rajiformes; family Rajidae; genus Amblyraja; species Amblyraja radiata. Next base: position 46,596,601 of record NC_045975.1, on the reverse strand, counting down.
CACTACTAACCCTAGCTCTACATTTGTTATTTATCAGTTTTATTTAACAGTTCACATCATAACTTTATAAAGATAAATAAATTGTAAAACAAAATGATCAGCAAGGTTAGCATTACAGGCCCGTATGAAGCTTTTCATGACAGGATTTGCGGAACCAGGGCAAGGCCAACGAATGCCCTTGCATTAGTAGAGGTCGTGGTAAATGGCAATATACATTCAGCACCTGTTCCGTTGTTTTGCACAATCCGCAGGCATTGCCACTTTCATTTTACTGCACACCTTGTATGTGTATGTGACAAATACACTTGACTTGCCTTGACTTGACGATAAGTGATTTCCTGTTGTTTGCAAACAAGGCACAAGGTAGGCAAAATACACCATCCACATGATCGCTATATACAAGCCATGGGTATGCTCGTAACTAGTCAGGGTTAAATCTTCGCCAGCATCCATTCTTATACAAGGCACAATATTTGTATGTTGGACCCAGTTTAAAGTGATTCTGTATGAGGTACAGCTACTGAGCAGCTGAGAGGTTGGCAATAGCTTTAGCAGCTTCTTCATTGGTTGTGGTAGAATTAAGGAGAACTAGACCAAGTGCAGACCCGTTGGGTCTGTTCCCCCAATGTGCGGTTGCGGGGGGGCATCATACACATTAACCATCCCACACACTGAGGCGGGGGGAGAGAGAGAGAGGAGGGGGGAGAGAGAGAGAGGGGGTGAGAGAGAGGAATGGGGGGAGAGGAGGGGGGAGAGAGGAGGGGGGGAGAGAGAGAGAGGAGGGGACAGAGAGAGAGAGAGGAGGGAGAGAGAGGTGGTCGGAGCGGGGGTGATGGGGATGAGCGGGGGTGGTGCGGGCGGAAGATGGCTTGGGTCCCGGAGGCGGGGGAGGCGAGGGCAGCGGGCCCCACCGCAGCGGCGTCTGGTGTTGTAGTTACAGCCGCTCCCGCCTGGCGACGGGAGGACGGTCTCCTGGTCGCCAGGCTGGCCGTTGGCAAGGCTCCGACGCCGCGGATGGAAACATTGGACCTGGGCGGGCAGACAACGCCCCCTTCCCCTTCCCTTCCACTACTTACCTGGAGTAGACACAAGGCATCCAGATCAATCAGTGAAGTACAAATAACAGTCTGATCCTGCCCGGACCCACTGCGCACGTGCGGATAGACGGCGCCATTTTGCGTCGCTTCCCCAACTGCGCAGGCACGGATGGGTGCATTTGTTTCTCCCCCAGCGGTCGGAGCCAGAATTTCGGGCGATTTCCCATAAACTGGAAACGCTGATTGTGATTTAAAATAAATAAATAAATAAATTCTGGTTTTTTTTTCTTACTCTGGGGGGAGGGGAGGGGGGGGGGGGCGAGGGGGGTGCGGTCGCACCCAGCGCACCCCCCCTTCGGAAGGCCATGCATTACCTGTAGATCTCTAAGCCCAATCTTGCTCCAAGTTCTCTGTCACCTTACACACCTGGCGCTGGAGAAGCTGTTTAGGATCAACTTTCTTCTGGCCCCGGATCCCTTCCAGATGGTGTGAAGGGGAAGGTTTGAAACATCTGCCGACTGATGTGGTCGCCAGCTGTTTGCGAGGAATTTTCCCACTGAAGACTTGCAAGAAAATGCCACTGAGGTACATGATGAATCAGAGGCCGACGAGTTTGACAAATTTCTCAAGCGTCGTGGATTCTCCCGTGCAGCCCCAAGAGTTATTGGACGTATACCTGTCCCATTGCACCTGTATACCTAGTAAGTAAGTGTAGATGACATGTGCATGTACCTTTAACATAGTGACCTCACCACTACTAACCACTCCCCATATCACAAGTATAATTACAACCTTCCCACCCATTGATCGCTCTCTCTGGTTCCGGTTACAGACCACGAACAGCTAGGGCAGCAATGTATGTGCATCATGAATAAACAGTAGTAAAGACACAATGTGTTATGACACATCTTTACATGGTGTCAGAATCGTACCTTTGCGCCTCCTATTTGTCGGGTTTTCTTTACTTTTGACCCAGTTCCCTATCCTGTGTTTTTTTTGTATCTCCCGTGCCATGGCTACTTCTTGCCGCAAGCCCGATATGCTTGTCTTCGACTCTGACATTGCCCATCGGTGGGGTATCTTTAGACGTGACTTCCAACACTACGTCACGATCGCCCATCCTGCTGCCACCCCTGCGACACAGGCTTCTCTACTTCTCAACCTGGCTGGTCCCGCTGCCCTGGAACGGTCTGAGTCGTTTGTCTATGGTGCAGATGAAGATGCTCGGGACCCGGTATGTCTTATGGCTAAGTTTACCTCAATGTGCGACATCCCCACTAACTGCATCTTAGAGCGTTTTAAAATGTTCAGCCGGCGTCAGATCCCTGGAGAGTCAATCGGTAACTATATAGCCGCGTTGCCGCCTGGACGCGCTGACCCCCGATCAACTGACCCGGGACATTCTAGTGTATGGCCTTCAGGATGAAAAGCTAAGGGCTGAACGTCTGCGGAAGCACGACCTGTCTTTGGACGAGTCTCTGCACGCCTCCCGCATGGCTGAGGCTGTCGCCTCGGCGGTGTCGCCTGCTGATCATGACATTAACTTTGCCAGTGTTGCTGGCCGCCGGCGGTACGCTGGCCCGCAATGGCAACGGGGTTCCCCTGCACCCGGGGGTAGCAGCCAACAGCGTTGCCCCAACTGCAACTTTGCCTCCCATCAATTTAATGTGTGCCGTGCATTAGGCAAAACGTGTAACTTTTGCAGGAAATTGAACCATTTCTCTGCCGCTTGCCGCTCCTGTGGGAAGCCAGTTCCTGCTCCACGGCGAATGTTAAACAACCTTGCTCAAGCTGATATTGGTTCCCAGTACCAGCCTGACGAACTCCCTTTGTCTGATACAAGTTCCTCCCAGGGGGAGACCAGCATATTTTCACTCTTGAATGCACCTGCACTGATAACGGACCCTTCGGTTCGCGTTACTGTCAACGGCTCGACCTTCACCGCGAAAATCGACACGGGGGCCGTGGCAAATGTAATGTCAACCAGCCTCTTCAGGAAGATAAGGACTGATGAGAAAGTTACTCCCGATAACTCCCTGTTGCATGCCTACGGGGGAGGCGTGCTCGTTCCTGTGGGGAGGGCTACCCTGCACTGCAAGGTACTGCAGGCCTCTCGGCCCCTCACTTTTTATCTACTGGATATCAACAATATCACCCTGTTGGGCGCCCGGGCGTGCCAGGACCTCGGCTTGGTCTCTTTCCACCGTGATATCCACCAGGTGCAGACCCTTATGGACCCCCTGCACGAATACCCTGACCGCTTTGACGACAAGCTGGGCAAGCTGCCCTGCAGCTACAAGATCGTTGTCGACCCCGGTGTTGACCCTGTGATCCGTCCACCACACCGCGTCTCCTTCGCCATGAAGGACAAGGTGGAGTCAACGCTGCTCAACATGGTTACCATGGGCATCCTGAAGGAGGTGAGCGATCCCACCCGGTGGTCTCCACCATGGTTGTTGCTGCGAAAAAGGACAAAAGTGAAATACGCATTTGCATCAACCCCAAAGACCTGAACCTTGCCATCAAACGCCCGCACTACCCAATGCGAACAGTGGAGAACGTCGCTGCACAGGCCGGCCCGGCCACTGTCTTTTCGGTTCTCGATGCCAAGAGTTCCTTCTGGCAGATACCGCTGGACGAGCGGTCCTCTTACCTGACCACCTTCAGCACGCCCTTCGGCAGGTTCCGATTCCTCCGCATGCCATTCGGGATCAACTCTGCCAGCGAGGTCTTCCAGCGCGACGATGGAGCAGCTGTTCGCCGGTCTGCCGTGTGACATCATAGAAACATAGAAACATAGAAATTACGTGCAGGAGTAGGCCATTCGGCCCTTCGAGCCTGCACCGCCATTCAATATGATCATGGCTGATCATCCAACTCAGTATCCCGTACCTGCCTTCTTTCCATACCCTCTGATCCCGGGTCATACACCAGTCTCGTTGACGACATCCTGGTCTACGGTAAGGACGTTGCTGAGCATGACCTCCACCTCCGTCAAGTCCTGGACCGGGCCCGTGAAATTAACCTCAAGCTCAACCCAAAGAAGTGCTGTTTCCGCGTCCCGGAGGTCACCTACGTGGGCCACGTCTTTACTGCCTCGGGGCTGAAGCCTGACCCGCAAAAGACGGCTGCGGTCTCCGGGATGTCTTCACCCACCGACGTGCCCAGCCTGCAGCGTTTCCTGGGCATGGTTAATTACCTGGGGAAGTTCATCCCCGACCTCAGCGAGCTGAGCGCGCCCCTGAGGGAGTTGATCAAGAAGGACACTGCCTGGGCCTGGTTCCCGCATCACCAGCAAGCTTTTGACGTCCTGAAGTCCAGGCTGGTCAGTACCCCCACACTCAAATTCTTTGATCCGCAGCGTCCCATTGTTCTCACCTGCGACGCCTCCAAGTTCGGTCTTGGTGCTGCTTGCCTACAGCTCCACGATGGCCTGCAGCTGCCTGTTTCCTACGCGTCCCGCACCATGACCCCTGCCGAGCAGCGCTATGCTCAGATAGAGAAGGAGCTGCTTGCTGTGGTGTTTGCCTGCTCCAAGTTCAAGGACTATATTCTGGGCAACAGCTTCACGATCGAGACCGACCACCAGCCGCTGGTCTCTATCCTCAACAAGCCGATCCACGTTGCCTCGTCCCGTTTGCAGCGCATGATGCAGCAGCTCCAGCGTTTTACGTTCAGAATTGTATATCGCAAGGGCAAGGACATGTTCGTGGCCGACACGCTGTCTCGCGCACCGCTAACGTCCACCGATCGCCATCCATATGAATCGTCTGACCTGATGGTGCTTAACGTTAACATTGTGCCTTCACAGCAGATGCAGTCCCTGGTCAGCAACACTGCCAGGGATCCTGCCCTGCAGCAGCTTGCCAACGTCATCCGGCAGGGCTGGCCAGACCGTCGTTCATCCTTGCCGGCCGGTGCCGTGCCCTACTTCCTGGTCCGTGACGAGCTCGTGCTGCACGACGGCGTGGTCGTGAAGGGACACAAGGTGGTTGTGCCTGCTGCGCTGCGAGACCACTACTTTCAGTCCGCCCACCGCGGTCATCCTGGGGCCGAGGCCACTCTGTCTCAGGCCCAGAGTCAGTTCTACTGGCCCGGCATGGCCCAAGACATCCAGGAGAGGGTCTCCGCCTGCTCTATCCTGCAATAGCCTCGCTCCTCATCAGCAACGGCAGCCGCTTCTGCAACAGCCTGCCCCCGAGCTGCCCTGGACGCCGTCGCCACTGACATTTTCGAGTGGCGTGGCAAGCACTTCCTGGTCCTTGTTGACTCGTACTCCAGCTGGTTCGAGGTTGACCAGCTGCACTCCCTCACCTCTTCGGCCGTTATCGGGAAGCTGCGCCGCCACTTCGCAACCTTTGGCTCCCCGGCCAGTCTTCAATCGGACAACGGCAGCCAGTTCACCAGTGCCGAATTTCAGAGTTTCGCTGCCACCTGGAACTTCCGACACTATACCAGCAGCCCAGAGTACCCGCAAAGCAACGGCCTGGCAGAGCGCGCTGTCCGCAGTGCTAAGGACTTGCTGGAACATTGTAGACTGTCCCATTCTGACTTTTACCTGGCCCTCCTCAACCTTCGAAACATCTCCCGCGACCCTGCCTTGGGCTCGCCGGCACAGCGGCTGATGTCTCGCACCACGAGACCTCCGATCCCGGTGACCCAGCGGTCCCTCGTGCCCTCTGTTCTCCAGCCCGCTGCCGTCCAGGAGCGCATTGCCCTCATGCAAGAAATCCAAAAGCGCTCCCACGACAAGTCCTGCCATCCCCTCCCGCGTCTGTTCCCTGGCCAAGTCGTCCGGATGCAGTCCCCCTCCGGTCACTCCAGGCTTGCCATCGTTGTCAGTACTCCTATCTAGACGACCATGACGGTACCGTTTACCGCCAGTCCCGCCAACATCTGCGGCTTGTCAACGGGCCCCCACCACCGCCTGCCGACCCCTTTACCCCCCCGCTGTCTGCCACGTTGCCTGCCGCTCCACGCATGCCTCGGTCCCTGCCTTCTCAGCTCTATCAGCCCCGCTCTCCAACAGCCAATCCTCCCTCGCCTGCCCGTCTTCCCGCTGCTGCGCCTGCATCCCCTCCTCCGTATCCATCTTCTCCTTCTCCTCCCGGGTCCCCGGTTCGCTCACCCGCACCTGCTCCTGCTCCTGTTCTTCCTGCAGAGGGGGGAGATGGCGAGCTGCATACCCGGTCCGGGCGGGCGGTCAAGCCGCTTGTCCGTTATGGTGATCTTGCTTAACTGTTTGCTTACCTGCTCGTAGTGTATGAGACGTGGTCGCCCTGTCACTACTGTATTGCTTTTCATTTCCAAGGGGAAGGATGTAGATGACATGTGCATGTACCTTTAACATGGTGACCTCACCACTACTAACCACTCCCCATATCACGTATAATTACAACCTTCCCACCCATTGATCGCTCTCTCTGGTTCCGGTGACAGACCACGAACAGCTAGGGCAGCAATGTATGTGCATCATGAATAAACAGTAACCATATAACCATATAACATATAACAATTACAGCACGGAAACAGGCCATCTCGGCCCTACAAGTCCGCGCCGAACAATTTTTTTCCCTTAGTCCCACCTGCCTGCACTCATACCATAACCCTCCATTCCCTTCTCATCCATATGCCTATCCAATTTATTCTTAAATGATACCAACGAACCTGCCGCCACCACTTCCACTGGAAGCTCATTCCACACCGCTACCACTCTCTGAGTAAAGAAGTTCCCCCTCATGTTACCCCTAAACTTCTGTCCCTTAATTCTGAAGTCATGTCCTCTTGTTTGAATCTTCCCTATTCTCAAAGGGAAAAGCTTGATCACATCAACTCTGTCTATCCCTCTCATCATTTTAAAGACCTCTATCAAGTCCCCCCTTAACCTTCTGCGCTCCAGAGAATAAAGACCTAACTTATTCAACCTATCTCTGTAACTTAGTTGTTGAAACCCAGGCAACATTCTAGTAAATCTCCTCTGTACTCTCTCTATTTTGTTGACATCCTTCCTATAATTGGGCGACCAAAATTGTACACCATACTCCAGATTTGGTCTCACCAATGCCTTGTACAATTTTAACATTACATCCCAGCTTCTATACTCAATGCTCTGATTTATAAAGGCTAGCATACCAAAAGCTTTCTTTACCACCCTATCTATATGAGATTCCACCTTCAAGGAACTATGCACGGTTATTCCCAGATCCCTCTGTTCAACTGTATTCTTCAATTCCCTACCATTTATCATGTACGTCCTATTTTGATTTGTCCTGCCAAGGTGTAACACCTCACATTTATCAGCATTAAACTCCATCTGCCATCTTTCAGCCCATTTTTCCAAATGGCCTAAATCACTCTGTAGACTTTGGAAATCCTCTTCATTATCCACAACACCCCCTATCTTGGTATCATCTGCATACTTACTAATCCAATTTACCACCCCTTCATCCAGGTCATTGATGTACATGACAAACAACAAAGGACCCAACACAGATCCCTGAGGCACCCCACTAGTCACCTGCCTCCAACCCGACAAACAGCCATCCACCATTACCCTCTGGCTTCTCCCATTCAGCCACTTGCAATCCATCTTGCTATTCCTGCATTTATACCCAACAGTTTAACCTTCTTAACCAACCTTCCATGAGGAACCTTGTCAAAGGCCTTACTAAAGTCCATATAGACAACATCCACTGCTTTACCCTCGTCAATTTCCCTAGTAACCTCTTCAAAAAATTCAAGAAGATTAATCAAACATGACCTTCCAGGCACAAATCCATGTTGACTGTTCCTAATCAGACCCTGTTTATCCAGATGCTTATATATATTATCTCTAAGTATCTTTTCCATTAATTTGCCCACCACTGAAGTCAAACTAACAGGTCTATAATTGCTAGGTTTACTCTTAGAACCCTTTTTAAACAATGGAACAACATGCGCAGTACGCCAATCCTCGGGGACTATTCCCGTTTCTAATGACATTTGAAATATTTCTGTCATAGCCCCGGCTATTTTTACACTAACTTCCCTCAATGTCCTAGGGAATATCCTGTCAGGACCTGGAGACTTATCCACTTTTATATTTTTCAAAAGTGTCAGTACTTCTTTTACTTTGAAACTCATAGTATCCATAACTACTCTACTCGTTTCCCTTACCTCACATAATTCAATATCCTTCTCCTTGGTGAATACCGAAGAAAAGAAATTGTTTAATATCTCCCCCATCTCTTTTGGCTCTGCAGATAGCTGCCCACTCTGTTTCTCCAATGGACCAATTTTATCCCTCGTTATCCTTTTGCTATTAATATAGCTGTAGAAACCCTTTGGATTTACTTTCACCTTACTTGCCAAAGCAACCTCATATCTTCTTTTAGCTTTTCTAATTTCTTTCTTAAGATTCTTTTTACATTCCTTATACTCCACAAGCACCTCATTTACTTCATGCTGCCTATAATTATTGTAGATCTCCTTCTTTTTCCGAACAAGATGTCCAATTTCCCTTGAAAACCAGGGCTCTTTCCAATTTTTACTGTTTCCTTTCAACCGAACAGGAACATAAAGATTCTGTACTCTTAAAATTTCCCCTTTAAATGTCCACCATTTCTCTTCTACATCTTTCCCATAAAACAAAATGTCCCAGTCCACTCCTTTTAAATCATCTCGCATCTCATCAAAGTTAGCCTTTCTCCAATCAAAAATCTGTAGTAAAGTGGTAAAGACACAGTGTGTTATGACTCCTCTTTACAGTAAGTAAGTTTTATTTATATAGCACGTTTTAAGTCAACTCGCATTGACACCAAAGTGCTTTACATAAATTAAATAATAAGTTTCCATACAAACCATAGAAAAAGTTTTAAAAAATGAATAAAATGGACACAACACATTATAGAGTTCAACACAAACGTCCCCCCACAGCAGAATCAAAACTTTCCACTGTGGGGAAAGGCACCAGAAAGTTAAGTCCTCTTCCTCTGAAACACCCGAGGTCGGGGCCCATTTGTGGCCGTGCAGCCAGTCCGATGATTCTCAGAGCCCTCTTGCCGTGAAGATGGAACTTCGGCGTCGGGTGAAACATTCCTCAGCGGCTTGTAAAAGTCTGGAGCGGCTGCCTCCTCCCTGGAGACCGCGGCACTCGTAGTCCTCAGGACGCGCCGGTTGGAGCTCCAACCCTGGTGAACTCGATCCCTGGCTCTCCGGACGCCCGCAGCACCAGCTCCGCGATGTTGGGATCGACGGCCACAGCGCTCCGGAGCTTACCGCACGGCGACCCGGTATGGCATCGCCCGCTCCGTGTTGGTATCCCAGCGCTGCGCCACCGCCGCCGAAGCTGTAGTCCCGCCCGGTCCCGACAGGAAACGCCGCTCCATTCTCGATGGTAGGCCGCGAGGACGGGGCGAAGAAGCAGCTTGGAGGGATGCTGCCTCTCCGACCAGGTAGGGGACTAAGAAATAAAGTTTCCCCCTTCCCCACCCTAACCCCCCACATAGAAGACCTCCACTAACATTTTTTAACAGGACTTAAAATAAAATAAAATTAAAAAAAGGTGTAGAGATGGACTGCGGGCAGGCTGCCATACACAGACGGCGCCCACTCCCGCACATCCCGCACATCCGCGCCCTTGAAAGCATTACCTGTCCTATTACACCCGTACACCTGTCCTATTACACCCGTATACCTGTCCCATTACACCAGTACACCTGTCCTATTACACCCGTATACATGTCCTATTACACCCGTACACCTGTCCTATTACACCCGTACACCTGTCCTATTACACCCGTATACCTGTCCGTTTCCTCAAGCACCCATTTCCTGATCACTCCAGAGGCACAGCGCGCAAAACCCAGAGACAGCCCCCCACCCCCCCAATATCTATCCCCCTCACTGTCCCCACCCTGACCAACAGCCCCAGGTACAGGCAGAAACTCACTACTAAATAGAGACACAAGTACATCGCAGTGGTCCCTGTTAAACTCCTTCAAGTAGGCCCAGACCACAAATTTAGTGAATAAATCCTAATGAGGGGAAGGGGCAATGTAATCTTTAAACTAAAGTGGGCCCCAAGCTGAGAGAGGCTGAGCCCAATTAGAGAAAATAATTGTTAATCTTTCCCAAACATTCATCCACATTGAAGCCCAAGAGAAGGTTCTAAACAGGGGCCTTACCTTTGTACCAACTCCATAACCATATTCACATAGACCAAGTTATATACAAAACAAACCAATGTCATGTTAGTGATTTGAAGTCTGCTGACATCCTCCTTCACACTGGACACCTAGAGAGGAAGAGATCCCAATTGCAAGTAACTGTCATGAGAAACAGGATCAGCCATTGAAAGGATTGTAGTGAACCCTACATAGACTACTGTAATTCACTGGCACAGCAACATGCCAGATTTGTTGAAGGGCAGCACAGTGGCACAGCGGTAGAGTTGTTGCCTTACAGCGCCAGAGACACTGGTTCTGTACGGAGTTTGCACATTCTCCCAGTGACTAAGTGGGATTTCTCAGAGATCTTCACTTTCCTCCCACAAAGATGTGCAAGTTTGTAAGTTAATTGACTTGGTATAAATGTAATATTGTTCCTAGTGTGTGTAGGATAGTATTAATGTGCGGGGATTGCTGGTCGGTGCGGACTCGGTGGGCCAAAGGGCCTGTTTCCACGCTGTGTCCCTAAACATAGCAGCGCATTTGGAAAGTGGTGAAATCATTGGACAAAGTCAGCATGGATTTATGAAAGGTAAACCATGTCTGACGAATCTTATAGAATTTTTCGAGGATGTAACTAGTAGAGTGGATAAGGGAGAACCAGTGGATGTGTTATATCTGGACTTTCAGAAGGCTTTCGACAAGGTCCCACATAAGAGATGCAAACTTAAAGCACACGGTATTGGGGGTTCGGTATTGATGTGGATAGAGAACTGGCTGGCAGACAGGTAGCAAAGAGTAGGAGTAAAAGGATCCTTTTCACAATGGCAGGCAGTGACTAGTGGGGTACCACAAGGCTCAGTGCTGGGACCCCAGCTATTTACAATATATATTAATGATTTGGATGAGGGAATTGAATGCAACATCTCGAAGTTTGCGGATGACACGAAGCTGGGGGGCAGTGTTAGCTGTGAGGAGGATGCTAGGAGGCTGCAAGGTGACTTGGATAGGTTGGTGAGTGGGCAAATGCATGGCATATGCGGTATAATGTGGATAAATGTGAGGTTATCCACTTTGGTGGCAAAAACAGGAAAGAACTATTATCTGAATGGTGGCCGATTAGGAAAAGGGGAGATGCAACGAGACCTAAGTGCCATGGTACACCAGTCATTGAAAGTAGGCATGCAGGTGCAGCAGGCAGTGAAGAAAGCGAATGGTATGTTAGCATTCATAGCAAAAGGCTACTGCAGTTGTACAGGGTCTTGGTGAGACCACACCTGGAGTTTTGGTCTCCTAATCTGAGGAAATACATTCTTACCATAGAGGGAGTACAGAGGAGGTTCATCACTCAGATTCTTGGGATGTCAGCACTTTCATATGAAGAAAGACTGGATAGACTCGGTTTGTACTCGCTAGAATTTAGAAGATTGAGGGGGGATCTTATAGAAACCTACAAAATTCTTAAGGGGTTTGACAGGCTAGATGGAAGAAGATTGTTCCCGATGTTGGGGAAGTCCAGAACAAGGGGTCACAGTTTAAGTATAAGAGGGAAGTCTTTTAGGACTGAGATGGGAAAAACATTTTCCACACAGAAAGTGATGAATCTGTGGAATTCTCTGCCACAGAAGGTAGTTGAGGCCAGTTCATTGGCCATATTTAAGAGGGAGTTAGATGTGGCCCTTGTGGCTAAAGGGGTCAGGGGGTATGGAGAGAAGGCAGGTACAGGATACTGAGTTGGATGGTCAGCCATGATCATATTGAATAGCAGGCTCGAAGGGCCGAATGTCCTACTCCTGCACCTATTTTCTATGTTTCTAAGTTTCTAAATGTGAAACTTACCATATCACATGAAGTGTTCTCCCCGACACTGCCCCTGATACCGTACCCTTTTCCATGGACATTGAAATCCGGTGCACAAACAGAAACTGATAGGAGCATACAGGCAGTTCAAATATCTGGAGAAACACACCATGACAAACCAGATACTACTTTAACCACCAAAGAAATATTTTGAATTAAATGAGACATACAGGTAAAGCAACAGTAGTGAAGGTTGGCCCAGTTTAGCAGTCTAACCCTGGCAGACTCTTCCAGCATCAGAGGACCCAGTCTTTGGAGATCCTGGGTGGAAACTAACACTAATTGGTCACCCCTTTAGAAAGGCGCAGAGAGGAGAGGAAATTGATTCTGGCAACAGACACAAACATACTAAACCAAATATAGATTTAGACCAATTCCAAACAAAGGTACAGTTGGGTGAATGGAAGGGGCAAGATTACTTAATAACCATAACCATATAACCATATAACAATTACAGCACGGAAACAGGCCATCTCGGCCCTACAAGTCCGCGCCGAACAATTTTTTTCCCTTAGTCCCACCTGCCTGCACTCATACCATAACCCTCCATTCCCTTCTCATCCATATGCCTATCCAATTTATTCTTAAATGATACCAACGAACCTGCCGCCACCACTTCCACTGGAAGCTCATTCCACACCGCTACCACTCTCTGAGTAAAGAAGTTCCCCCTCATGTTACCCCTAAACTTCTGACCCTTAATTCTGAAGTCATGTCCTCTTGTTTGAATCTTCCCTATTCTCAAAGGGAAAAGCTTGATCACATCAACTCTGTCTATCCCTCTCATCATTTTAAAGACCTCTATCAAGTCCCCCCTTAACCTTCTGCGCTCCAGAGAATAAAGACCTAACTTATTCAACCTATCTCTGTAACTTAGTTGTTGAAACCCAGGCAACATTCTAGTAAATCTCCCCTGTACTCTCTCTATTTTGTTGACATCCTTCCTATAATTGGGCGACCAAAATTGTACACCATACTCCAGATTTGGTCTCACCAATGCCTTGTACAATTTTAACATTACATCCCAGCTTCTATACTCAATGCTCTGATTTATAAAGGCTAGCATACCAAAAGCTTTCTTTACCACCCTATCTATATGAGATTCCACCTTCAAGGAACTATGCACGGTTATTCCCAGATCCCTCTGTTCAACTGTATTCTTCAATTCCCTACCATTTATCATGTACGTCCTATTTTGATTTGTCCTGCCAAGGTGTAACACCTCACATTTATCAGCATTAAACTCCATCTGCCATCTTTCAGCCCACTTTTCCAAATGGCCTAAATCACTCTGTAGACTTTGGAAATCCTCTTCATTATCTACAACACCCCCTATCTTGGTATCATCTGCATACTTACTAATCCAATTTACCACCCCTTCATCCAGATCATTGATGTACATGACAAACAACAAAGGACCCAACACAGATCTCTGAGGCACCCCACTAGTCACCTGCCTCCAACCCGACAAACAGCCATCCACCATTACCCTCTGGCTTCTCCCATTCAGCCACTGCTGAATCCATCTTGCTATTCCTGCATTTATACCCAACTGTTTAACCTTCTTAATTGTAATGATTTAAACACAAGTGTCATCAACATTAAACTACTTTCCCTGCAACAACAGCCAACTAGGATTACTTTAACCAGGGAATGTAACCGGGTCCAAAACAAAGTGCAGGAGGTACTTGGCAGATCAGGCACCATCTACCCGACCACAAAGGGAATGGACAGATGCTGTTGTTTCCTGTTGGGACCCTTTCGTACTGATGGAGTCGGGCAGAGAAAGTGGGAAAGAGGTGGGAGCAGGACAAAGCCTGTTATGTGATTAGTGGATACAGGGGAGAGGGGGTGATGGGTTGCGACATTGGCTAGAGGTGACAAGGAGACAAAAGGTGCAACAGATGAGAAGAGTGAAACGTAAAGCTGGAGGGAGGGATACGGATGAAAGGGGATAGAGTTAAATATGAGACTGGTTTGGGAGGTGAGCATAGAGAGGGGAGGAGCAGAGTGACCAGGGTGTTGAGGGAAGTGTTCACACCAGAGTGGGGGTGCAGGGAAAGAGCGGGTTCCAATCACCAGGGTGGGGGTGCAGGGAAAGAGGGGGTTCCCATCACCAGGTTGGGGGGGGTGCAGTGAAAGAGGGGGTTCCCATCACCAGGGTGGGGGTGCAGGGAATGAGGGGGTTCCCATCACCAGGGTGGGGGTGCAGGGTAAGAGGGGGTTCCCATCACCAGGTTGGGGGGGGTGCAGGGAAAGAGGGGGTTCCAATCACCGGGGGGGGCAGGGAATGAGGGGGTTCCCATCACCAGTGTGCTGATTTCCCACCTCCATGCCACATTCCCTTTGATCCCCTCCCATGTCCCATTCACCCATAAACCTCCTTCTGGCTTCATCTTCCACACCTCAACCCTTATCCAATATGTTTTATCACCTTCACCTCTGGCCTTTGTCACTTATTCCATCCATCTGCCAATCACCCACCCCCACATGCCAGGCTTTGTCCCACCCCCACTTTACATCTTTCTCCCCCTACTCCAGTCTGTAGGTTTCCAACCCAAAATGCCATCTGTCTATTTCCCCCACATATGCTGCCTGACCCTCAGAGTTCCTCCAGCACTACTGCTCAACATTCCAGCATCCTGAAATATAAGGAACGTGACCACAAAACAATTAGCAAAAGACGTTGTTAATCTTTCTCAAATATTTATCCCCATTGAAACCACGAGAGGGTCTAAACAAGGGTCTTATCTTCATACCATCTCCACAAAGACTAGATTAGATAGACTTGGTTATAACAAAAAAACAGATTACTTTAATGATTGAAATCTCCTGACATCCTTGATCACACCCTCTATCACAAGCAGTATTTGGAACAGCAAGTTCACAAAGTCCATCTATCACAAACCATAGAAAACAGGGGACATTAGAAGATCTCCAAAGGCCTTGGCACATCAACCAGAAACAAGTATAATAACTGTAGAGGGAGAAACAGCAGTTGGTGAGAAGTTTCTACATTCACCTCAAAATATCAAACACTAGATGGACAGGGCCTGGAAAAATAACTCTAGGCCCAATGTTTCAAGGTCAGTTTATCATCACATGTACCAATTAATGTCCAGAGAAATTCAAATGTGGCTGCAGTAGTGAATCCTACGGGGTAGTTGAATACATTGACTATTTTCATAATCGAACTGGCACAGCAACATGCCAGCTGTATCAAAGACAACATTTCACACAAACAGCGAACTCCCTCACTGAGTTGCCCAATGCTGTAACTCTTACTATGGGCATCAAACCCTGTACACAAACAGTGAACTCCCTCACAGATTTGCCCAACAAATCTGTACTCTTTACTGTACTCTCAAATGTGACCCGCTGAGTTACTCTAGCACTTTGTGCCTTTTTTGTGTTGCATAGCATACTTTTTTTGCAACACGAGTCACCCCATGCTTGAATCGTGAGTAAATACACAGTGCTGGAGGAACTTGGTGGGTTTGACAACCCCTGAAGGATTGGACGGATGACTAATCGGGTCGGGAGCTCTGTCTGAAATACGGGGGAGAGCTGGAAATGAGGTGGGGGTTGGGCACTGCCTGACGTGATGGGTGGATTACAGGTGAGTGGGTGATGGGCAAATGGATGGAGTAAATGCCAAAGGCTGATGGTGAAAGTGATAAAACATGTTGGATAAGGACAAGAACTGTGAAATGTAAAACCAGGGTGAGATGGGGTTGGAAGGTAAAAGGGAAATATGGGACAATAACTAAATACAGGTACAACTCAATAGTAATAACTAAATAATAACAACTAACTAGTCCTTTCTTGTACGCTCATCTCTCAAACAGTCCCATATTCCCTCTATCCCTTCCACCCATATCTCTCCTAGTTTCATATTTCCGTTCTCTCCTTATTTGGCATTTTGTCCCTTTCACCTTGAGCCTTTGGCACTCATTCCATATGCCAATCACGCCTCACATGTACCACCTATTTACTTACATAGAAACATAGAAACATAGAAATTAGGTGCAGGAGTAGGCCATTCTGCCCTTCGAGCCTGCACCGCCATTCAATATGATCATGGCTGATCATCCAACTCAGTATCCCGTACCTGCCTTCTCTCCATACCCTCTGACCCCCTAGCCACAAGGGCCACATCTAACTCCCTCTTAAATATAGCCAATGAACTGGCCTCGACTACCCTCTGTGGCAGGGAGTTCCAGAGATTCACCACTCTCTGTGTGAAAAAAAGTTCTTCTCATCTCGGTTTTAAAGGTTTCCCCCCTTATCCTTAAGCTGTGACCCCTTGTCCTGGACATCCCCAACATCGGGAGCAATCTTCCTGCATCTAGCCTGTCCAACCCCTTAAGAATTTTGTAAGTTTCTATAAGATCCCCTCTCAATCTCCCAAATTCTAGAGAGTATAAACCAAGTCTATCCAGTCTTTCTTCATAAGACAGTCCTGACATCCCAGGAATCAGTCTGGTGAACCTTCTCTGCACTCCCTCTATGGCAATAATGTCCTTCCTCAGATTTGGAGACCAAAACTGTACGCAATACTCCAGGTGTGGTCTCACCAAGACCCTGTACAACTGCAGTAGAACCTCCCTGCTCCTATACTCAAATCCTTTTGCTATGAAAGCTAACATACCATTCGCTTTCTTCACTGCCTGCTGCACCTGCATGCCCACTTTCAATGACTGGTGTACCATGACACCCAGGTCTCGCTGCATCTCCCCTTTTCCTAGTCAGCCACCATTTAGATAATAGTCTGCTTTCCGGTTTTTGCCACCAAAATGGATAACCTCACATTTATCCACATTATACTGCATTTGCCAAACATTTGCCCACTCACCCAGCCTATCCAAGTCACCTTGCAGTCTCCTAGCATCCTCCTCACAGCTAACACTGCCCTCCAGCTTAGTGTCATCCGCAAACTTGGAGATATTGCCTTCAATTCCCTCATCCAGATCATTAATATATATTGTAAATAGCTGGGGTCCCAGCACTGAGCCTTGCGGTACCCCACTAGTCACTGCCTGCCATTGTGAAAAGGACCCGTTTACTCCTACTCTTTGCTTCCTGTTTGCCATCCAGTTCTCTATCCACATCAATACTGAACCCCCAATGCCGTGTGCTTTAAGTTTGTAAACTAATCTCTTATATGGGACCTTGTCGAAAGCCTTCTGGAAGTCCAGATACACCACATCCACTGGTTCTCCCCTATCCACGCTACTAGTTACATCCTCGAAAAATTCTATAAGATTCTTCAGACATGATTTACCTTTTGTAAATCCATGCTGACTTTGTCCAATGATTTCACCACTTTCCAAATGTGCTGCTATCCCATCTTTAATAACTGACTCTAGCAGTTTCCCCACTACCGATGTTAGACTAACTGGTCTGTAATTCCCCGTTTTCTCTCTCCCTCCCTTCTTAAAAAGTGGGGTTACGTTTGCTACCCGCCAATCCTCAGGAACTACTCCAGAATCTAAAGAGTTTTGAAAGATTATTACTAATGCATCCACTATTTCTGGAGCTACTTCCTTAAGTACTCTGGGATGCAGCCTATCTGCCCCTGGGGATTTATCGGCCTTTAATCCATTTAATTTACCCAACACCACTTCCCGGCTAACCTGGATTTCACTCAATTCCTCCAACTCCTTTGACCCGCGGTCCCCTGCTATTTCCGGCAGATTATTTATGTCTTCCTTAGTGAAGACGGAACCAAAGTAGTTATTCAATTGGTCTGCCATATACTTGTTCCCCATGATCAACTCACCTGTTTCTGACTGCAAGGGACCTACATTTGTTTTAACTAATCTCTTTCTTTTCACATATCTATAAAAACTTTTGCAGTCAGTTTTTATGTTCCCTGCCAGTTTTCTTTCATAATCTATTTTTCCTTTCCTAATTAAGCCCTTTGTCCTCCTCTGCTGGTCTCTGAATTTCTCCCAGTCCTCCGGTATGCTGCTTTTTCTGGCTAATTTGTACGCATCATCCTTCGCTTTGATACTATCCCTGATTTCCCTTGTTATCCACGGATGCACTACCTTCCCTGATTTATTCTTTTGCCAAACTGGGATGAACAATTTTTGTAGTTCATCCATGCAGTCTTTAATTACTGGCTTTGTCCTGCGTGCCTCTGCCTCTTTTCATTATCTTTCATCAGTCTGAGGAAGGTTGCTGACCTGAGATGTCATCTGTCCATTCTACCTGCAGTCAGGCAGATTGTGCCTGAACTGCTGAATGCCTCCAGCACTTTGTCTTTGGACAGAACCATGTTCCCTGGATGTAGTTGGCTCCTGTTACAGGGAAAGTAGAGTTTAATATTTTTGACTGAAGCTCTGGGGGGTTGGGTTTTTCCAGGTATTGTTTAACCATCTGGACACCACTGAATGTTTGTGATAGTGACAACCCACTTTAACCCTCTGTAACCATATAACCATATAACAATTACAGCACGGAAACAGGCCATCTCGACCCTTCTAGTCCGTGCCGAGCACGTATTCTCCCCTAGTCCCATATACCTGCGCTCAGACCATAACCCTCCATTCCTTTCCCGTCCATATAACTATCCAATTTATTTTTAAATGATAAAAACGAACCTGCCGCCACCACCTTCACTGGAAGCTCATTCCACACAGCTACCACTCTCTGAGTAAAGAAGTTCCCCCTCATGTTACCCCAAACTTCTGTCCCTTAATTCTCAAGTCATGTCCCCTTGTTTGAATCTTCCCTACTCTCAGTGGGAAAAGCTTATCCACGTCAACTCTGTCTATCCCTCTCATCATTTTAATGACCTCTATCAAGTCCCCCCTTAACCTTTTGCGCTCCAAAGAATAAAGACCTAACTTGTTCAACCTTTCCCTGTAACTTAGTTGCTGAAACCCAGGCAACATTCTAGTAAATCTCCTCTGTACTCTCTCTATTTTGTTGACATCCTTCCTGTAATTAGGCGACCAAAATTGTACACCATACTCCAGAATTGGCCTCACCAATGCCTTGTACAATTTTAACATTATATCCCAACTTCTATACTCTGATTTATAAAGGCCAGCACACCAAAAGCTTTCTTTACCACCCTATCTACATGAGATTCCACTTTCAGGGAACTGTGCACAGTTATTCCCAGATCCCTCTGTTCGCCTGCATTCTTCAATTCCCTACCATTTACCATGTACGTCCTATTTTAATTTGTCCTGCCAAGATGTAGCACCTCACACTTATCAGCATTAAACTCCATCTGCCATCTTTCAGCCCACTCTTCCAACTGGCATAAATCTCTCTGTAGACTTTGAAAATCTACTTCATTATCCACAACCCCACCTATCTTGGTATCATCTGCATACTTACTAATCCAATTTACCACACCATCATCCAGATCATTGATGTACATGACAAACAACAGTGGACCCAACACAGATCCCTGTGGCACCCCACTAGTCACTGGCCTCCAACCTGACAAACAACCATCCACCATTACTCTCTGGCATCTCCCATTCAGCCACTGTTGAATCCATCTTGCTACTCCACCATTAATACCCAAAAATTGAACCTTCTTAACCAACCTTCCATGAGGAACCTTGTCAAAGGCCTTACTGAAGTCCATATATACAACATCCACTGCTTTACCCTCATCAATTTCCTGAGTAACCTCTTCAAAAAATTCAAGAAGATTAGTCAAACATGACCTTCCAGGCACAAATCCATGTTGACTGTTCCTAATCAGACACTGTTTATCCAGATGCTTATATATATTGTCTCTAAGTATCTTTTCCATTAATTTGCCCACCACTGACATCAAACTAACAGGTCTATAATTGCTAGGTTTACTCTTAGACCCCTTTTTAAACAATGGAACAACATGCGCAGTGCGCCAATCCTCCGGCACTATTCCCGTTTCTAATGACATTTGAAATATTTCTGTCATAGCCACTGCTATTTCTACACTAACTTCCCTCAATGTCCTAGGGAATATCCTGTCTGGACCTGGAGACTTATCCACTTTTATATTTCTCAAAAGTGTCTGTACTTCTTTTTCTTTGAATCTCATAGTTTCCATAGCTACTCTACTTGTTTCCCTTCCCTCACATAATTCAATATCCTTCTCCTTGGTGAATACCGAAGAAAATAAATTGTTCAATATCTCCCCCATCTCTTTTGGCTCTGCAGATAGCTGTCCACTCTGACTCTCTAATGGACCAATTTTATCCCTCGTTATCCTTTTGCTATTAATATAGCTGTAGAAACCGTTTGGGTTTACTTTCACCTTACTTGCCAAAGCAACCTCATATCTTCTTTTAGCTTTTCTAATTTCTTTAAGATTCTTTTTACATTCTTTATACTCCTCAAGCACCTCATGTAAACCGCTCTAAACCCGTCTTAAGCCTTCCAACCACCCTAAACCACTCTAAACACCTGTAAACCCCTCAAAACACCTCTAAACACCTGTAAACCACTAGAAGCCCCTCTTAACTGCGCTGTATACTCCTTTAAACCCTTGAAAACCCCTCTAAACCCATATTAACCCCTCTACACTCATGTACACACATCTAAACACCTCTAAACCCCTGTAAGCCTCCTATAATCCAATCTAAGCCCCTCGAAACAACTCAACCCCTCCAATCCACTCTAAATCCCTCGAAACCCCTATAAACACCACTAAATCACACTAACCCCCTGTAGAAACATAGAAATTAGGTGCAGGAGTAGGCCATTCGGCCCTTCGAGCCTCCATCGCCATTCAATATGATCATGGCTGATCATCCAACTCAGTATCCCGTATCTGCCTTCTCTCCATACCCTCTGATCCCCTTTGCCAAACGGGCCACATCTAACTCCCTCTTAAATATAGCCAATGAACTGGCCTCAACTACCCTCTGTGGCAGAGAGTTCCAGAGATTCTCCACTCTCTGTGTGAAAAAAGTTTTTCTCATCTCGGTTTTAAAGGATTTCCCCCTTATCCTTAAGCTGTGACCCCTTGTCCTGGACTTCCCAAACATCGGGAACAATCTTCCTGCATCTAGCCTGTCCAACCCCTTAAGAATTTTGTAAGTTTCTATAAGATCCCCCCTCAATCTCCTAAATTCTAGAGAGTATAAACCAAGTCTATCCAGTCTTTCTTCATAAGACAGTCCTGACATCCCAGGAATCAGTCTGGTGAACCTTCTCTGCACGCCCTCTATGGCAATAATGTCCTTCCTCAGATTTGGAGACCAAAACTGTACGCAATACTCCAGGTGTGGTCTCACCAAGACCCTGTACAACTGCAGTAGAACCTCCCTGCTCCTGTACTCAAATTATTTTGCTATGAAAGCTAACATACCATTCGCTTTCTTCACTGCCTGCTGCACCTGCATGCCCACTTTCAATGACTGGTGTACCATGACACCCAGGTCTCGCTGCATCTCCCCTTTTCCTAGTCGGCCACCATTTAGATAATAGTCTGCTTTCCTGCTTTTGCCACCAAAATGGATAACCTCACATTTATCCACATTATACTGCATCTGCCAAACATTTGCCCACTCACCCAGCCTATCCAAGTCACCTTGCAGTCTCCTAGCATCCTCCTCACAGCTAACACTGCCCCCCAGCTTAGTGTCATCCGCAAACTTGGAGATATTGCCTTCAATTCCCTCATCCAGATCATTAATATATATTGTAAATAGCTGGGGTCCCAGCACTGAGCCTTGCGGTACCCCACTAGTCACTGCCTGCCATTGTGAAAAGGATCCGTTTACTCCTACTCTTTGCTTCCTGTTTGCCAGCCAGTTCTCTATCCACATCAATACTGAACCCCCAATGCCGTGTGCTTTAAGTTTGTAAACTAATCTCTTATGTGGGACCTTGTCGAAAGCCTTCTGGAAGTCCAGATACACCACATCCACTGGTTCTCCCCTATCCACGCTACTAGTTACATCCTCGAAAAATTCTATAAGATTCTTCAGACATGATTTACCTTTTGTAAATCCATGCTGACTTTGTCCAATGATTTCACCACTTTCCAAGTGTGCTGCTATCCCATCTTTAATAACTGACTCTAGCAGTTTCCCCACTACCGATGTTAGACTAACTGGTCTGTAATTCCCCGTTTTCTCTCTCCCTCCCTTCTTAAAAAGTGGGGTTACGTTTGCTACCCGCCAATCCTCAGGAACTACTCCAGAATCTAAAGAGTTTTGAAAGATTATTACTAATGCATCCACTATTTCTGGAGCTACTTCCTTAAGTACTCTGGGATCCAGCCTATCTGGCCCTGGGGATTTATCGGCCTTTAATCCATTTAATTTACCCAACACCACTTCCCGGCTAACCTGGATTTCACTCAATTCCTCCAACTCCTTTGACCCGCGGTCCCCTGCTATTTCCTGCAGATTATTTATGTCTTCCTTAGTGAAGACAGAACCAAAGTAGTTATTCAATTGGTCCGCCATATGCTTGTTCCCCATGATCAACTCACCTGTTTCTGACTGCAAGGGACCTACATTTGTTTTAACTAATCTCTTTCTTTTCACATATCTATAAAAACTTTTGCAGTCCGTTTTTATGTTCCCTGACAGTTTTCTTTCATAATCTATTTTTCCTTTCCTAATTAAGCCCTTTGTCCTCCTCTGCTGGTCTCTGAAAAAGTATGCTGCTTTTTCTGGCTAATTTGTACGCATCATCCTTCGCTTTGATACTATCCCTGATTTCCCTTGTTATCCACGGATGCACTACCTTCCCTGATTTATTCTTTTGCCAAACTGGGATGAACAATTTTTGTAGTTCATCCATGCAGTCTTTAAATGTCTTCCATTGCATATCCACCGTCAACCCTTTTAGAATTAATTGCCAGTCAATCTTGGCCAATTCACGTCTCATACCCTCAAAGTTACCTTTCTTTAAGTTCAGGACCCCAGTTTCTGAATTAACAATGTCACTCTCCATCCTAATGAAGAACTCAACCATATTATGGTCACTCTTTCCCAAGGGGCCACGTACAACAAGACTGCTAACTAACCCTTCCTCATTACTCAATACCCTGTCTAAAATAGCCTGCTCTCGCGTTGGTTCCTCTACATGTTGATTTAGACAACTATCCCGCATACATTCCAAGAAATCCTCTTCCTCAGCACCCCTGCCAATTTGATTCACCCAATCTATATGTAGATTGAAGTCACCCATTATAATTGTTTTGCCTTTGTTGCACGCATTTCTAATTTCCTGTTTGATGCCATCCCCAACTTCACTACTACTGTTAGGTGGCCTGTACACAACACCCACCAGCGTTTTCTGTCCCTTAGTGTTTCGCAGCTCTACCCATACCGGTTAATCTCCTGTCTAACCAGCAACGCTACCCCACCTCCTTTTCCTTTCTCTCTATCCCTCCTGAATATTGAATATCCCTGGATGTTCAGCTCCCAGCCTTGGTCACCCTAGAGCCATGTCGCCGTGTTCCCAACTATATCATAATCATTAATGGCTATCTGCACGTTGAACATCCACCTTATTACGAATACTCCTTGCATTGAGACACAAAGCCTTCAGGCTTGTTTTTACAACACTCCTTATACAATTATGTTGAAAAGTGGCCCTTTTTGATTTTTGCCCTGGATTTGTCTGCCTGCCACTTTTACTTTTCACCTTGCTACCTATTGCTTCTACCCTCATTTTACCCCCCCTCCCTCTCTGCTCTTGCACCCATCCCCCCCGCCACATTAGTTTAAATCCTCCCCGATAGCACTAGTAAACACTCCCCCAAGGACATTGGTTCCATTCCAGCCCAGGTGCAGACCGTCCTGTTTGTACTGGTCCCACCTCCCCCAGAACTGGTTCCAATGCCCTAGAATTTTGAATCATTCCCCCTTGTACCATTTTTCAAGCCACGTATTCATCTGCAATATCCTCCTATTTCTACTATGACTAGCCCGTGGCACTGGTAGTAATCCAGAGATTATTACCTTTGAGGTCCTACTTTTAAGTTTATCTCTTAGCTCCCTAAATTCACCTTGTAGGACCTCATCCCTTTTTTTACCTATATCGTTGGTGCCAATATGCACCACGACAACTAGCTGTTCACCCTCCCCCTCCAGAATGTTCTGCAGCCGTTCAGTGACATCCCTGACCCTTGCACCAGGGAGGCAACATACCATCATTTACTACACCATTCAATCATGGCTGATCTATCTTTCCCCATCAGCTCCATTCTCCCACCATCTCCCCATAACCACAAAGCGGCCTCATTTTCACATCCACTCCCTTACACACTAGGGACAATTTACAGAGGCCAATAAAGCTACAAAACCGCACGTCTTTGGGACTAGTTATAACTAGCTGTATCAAGTGTCTAACACATGGCTGCCTGCGCCCGCTGCCTGAACGGAAGATAGTCACAAATGCTTGAACAATCACCAATCTCCCTGCCCCTCGCTCTTCCGCCACTGGCCAGTAAACCCATTCCATTTCCATCATTTCTCCAGTTTCTTTGAGAAGTTTCACCGGATCTTCTTCCTTCTGTGTTTCAGAGCAAATGTGACCAAAGCATCACCAATTACGTCTATCCAGAGATGCTGCCTGTCCCGCTGAGTTACTCCAGCATTTTTTGTCCATCTTCAGAGTAAACCAGATAGACTACAGTTCTGCAGTCTGCACTTCCTTCCCACACATTTTTCTAGCCATTGGCTGAGAGGAGAGAAGCAGAGACAGAAAGCAGAAGTCAAGGCCGTGATTCGCAAGCAGTGAAGTGTGGGAAATATACTGGAGGAGTGGCAACACTTCTGGAGGAGGAATCGGAAGAGATAGGAGACCAGTGTCAGAGCAGACATTCCTGGAGCGAGCAGAGGCCAGTGGCATTGAAAGGCCCTTGTTTGTTCCAACGTCCTGTCTTATAGACGGTCAAAATGTGAGGGTGGAAGGGAGTCTGGCTGCTGAACAACAGATGCTGTGTGTTGGCTACTGTCATGCTGTTGTGGAACGTGGAAGATGTCGGCTTGAGAGAGAAAGAGAGAAGCAAAAACAAAGGCAAAGAGACAGAGAGAGACAGAAACAGACAGTGAGAGAGACAGACAGACAGAGACAGTGAGAGACACATAGACAGAGAGAGACCGGCACAGAGAGAAAGAGAGAGAGAGAGGCGCATGGTGAGAGAGAGAGGAGGACGTGGGGAACGATGTATAATCGAGCAAAAAAGGCAGACTGTTGCAGTGTGTTATAAAGTGGAAGGCAGAGGGATCATTGTGAACGCCAGTGTATGGAGCAGGAGAGAGAAGGAGAGAGGACAAGGAGGTAGATGGAATGAAGGTGTGCAAAGGCAGTGTGAGTGGGCTGGGTGTGGTATGTAGTATTAACACTGGTCTGTATTGTTGTTGGCCTCTCTGTATTGTGCTTCAGTAGGGTTACACTGTCACAATGTTCCAGTGAATGATGTCATTCAGAAGTTGGGTGTGTGATCTGGAGACCGTGTCCCCACCACACCATAGCGGTGAGGAGTTTAAAGTCAGTCCATTAAATCTGTGCAATTAAAGGCCTGTGTCTGTAGTTGTGACATTGGGAAAGAGATTGTTTAAGAAGGAACTGCAGATGCTGGAAAAATCGTAGGTAGACAAAAATGCTGGAGAAATTCAGTGGGTGAGGCAGCATCTATGGAGCGAAGGAATAGGTGACCTTTCGGGTCGAGACCCTTCTTCAGACTGATGTGGGGGTGGGGGGGGGGGGTGCGGAAGTTGAAGAAAGGAAGAGGTGGAGACAGTGGGCTGTGGGAGAGCTGGGAAGGGGAGGGGAAACAGGGAGAAAGCAAGGACTACCTGAAATTGGAGAAGTCAATGTTCATACTGCTATTTCAGGTAATCCTTGCTTTCTCCCTCTTTCCCCTCCATTTCCCAGCTTTCCCACAGCCCATTGTCTCCGCCTCTTCCTTTCTTCTTCCCCCCCCCCCACCCACACATCAGTCTGAGGAAGCATCTCGACCCGAAACGTCACCTATTCCTTTGCTCCATAGATGCTGCCTCACCCACTGAGTTTCTACAGCACTTTTGTCTACCATTCGTGTCTAAACCCATGACTGTTAGCTTCAGGGAAGAGCATCTGCTGACTTTGCCTGGTTTTGTTATGTGACTCCAGGCCCCCAGTCATGAGGCCGACCTTTATCAGCTCTGAAATGGCCCAGGGAAACATCCTGTTCAAAAGCGGTTGTGGACGGGAAATAAATGTTAGTTCACTTCACTTGCAACTCCTCCAACCTCATCTACTGTATCCACTGTTCAAGGTGTGGACTCTAATACATCTGCGAGACCAAACATAGACTGGGCGATGGTTTCGCTGAACACCTTCGCATAGTCTGCCTGGACCAACATGGACTCCCGGTTGCCAAATACTTCAATTCCCCATCCCATTCCCACACTGACCTGTCCGTCCTGGGCCTCCTCCACTGTCAGAGTGAGATGAAACACAAATTGGGGGAACAGCATCTCATATTTCACTTGGACAGCTTACAACCCAGCAGTATGAATATTGATTTCATGAATTGTTTCCATGTCCCAGCTACACTAGTCCCACCTGCCTGAGTTTGGCCCACATCCTTCCAACCCTGTCCTATCCATGTACCTGAGAATTCGAACATGACCATCAACTTCTATAGTCAATACTCTGACTGATGAAACCCAATGTGTCAAAAGTCGTTTTGACCACCATATCTACCTGCGACTCCACCTTCAAGGAACTGTACTCCTAGATCCCTCTGCTCTACAACACTCCCCGGAGGCCTAACATTGTCTGGTCATGTCCCCAATGTCTTTTCCCCGAGGGTTGTTCCTCCAATACCCGGCCCCGTGGGCTTTCCTGCAATGTCTGGCCCTCTGACTTACGCCATTTGGATCAGGTGCTGGTGTTGACTCCTCATTATCTGTTGTATCCTATTCTGAACCTGTCCATGATGCGTTTTAGCCCAATATCTGGTGTATTTGGTGCACTCATAGAGTCATAGATTAATAGTGTTGAAACAGGCCCTTCGGCCCAACACGCCCACACCGGCCAACAATGTCCCACCTACCCTAGTCCCACTAGCCTGCACTTGGTCCATATCCCTCCAAACCTGTCCTATCCATGTACCTGTCCATGAAGAAATATATACCAAGATTTCAGAGCATGATGATAGACCCACTGGAAGAAGTAATGAATATTAAGACAGACTCACAAAAATTAATATCATATCTATATAATAGTATTCTAAACATAGAATTGCCATCAACAGAGGCAATTAGAGAAGACTGGGAAAATTAATTAATGATAAAAATTTCCAAAGAAAAATGGGAAAAGTATTTGATATATATACATAAATGTTCGATTCCCTAGGACATTGAGGGAAGTTAGTGTAGAAATAGCCGGGGCTATGACAGAAATATTTCAAATGTCATTAGAAACGGGAATAGTCCCCGAGGATTGGCGTACTGCGCATGTTGTTCCATTGTTTAAAAAGGGTTCTAAGAGTAAACCTAGCAATTATAGACCTGTTAGTTTGACTTCAGTGGTGGGCAAATTAATGGAAAAGATACTTAGAGATAATATATATAAGCATCTGGATAAACAGGGTCTGATTAGGAACAGTCAACATGGATTTGTGCCTGGAAGGTCATGTTTGACTAATCTTCTTGAATTTTTTGAAGAGGTTACTAGGGAAATTGACGAGGGTAAAGCAGTGGATGTTGTCTATATGGACTATAGTAAGGCCTTTGACAAGGTTCCTCATGGAAGGTTGGTTAAGAAGGTTCAACTGTTGGGTATAAATGCAGGAGTAGCAAGATGGATTCAGCAGTGGCTGAATGGGAGAAGCCAGAGGGTAATGGTGGATGGCTGTTTGTCGGGTTGGAGGCAGGTGACTAGTGGGGTGCCTCAGGGATCTGTGTTGGGTCCTTTGTTGTTTGTCATGTACATCAATGATCTGGATGGAGGTGTGGTAAATTGGATTAGTAAGTATGCAGATGATACCAAGATAGGGGGTGTTGTGGATAATGAAGAGGATTTCCAAAGTCTACAGAGTGGTTTAGGCCATTTGGAAAAATGGGCTGAAAGATGGCAGATGGAATTTAATGCTGATAAATGTGAGGTGCTACACCTTGGCAGGACAAATCAAAATAGGACGTACATGGTAAATGGTAGGGAATTGAAGAATACAGTTGAACAGAGGGATCTGGGTATAACCGTGCATAGTTCCTTGAAGGTGGAATCTCATATAGATAGGGTGGTAAAAAAAGCTTTTGGTATGCTAGCCTTTATAAATCAGAGCATTGAGTATAGAAGCTGGGATGTAATGTTAAAATTGTACAAGGCATTGGTGAGACCAAATCTGGAGTATGGTGTACAATTTTGGTCGCCCAATTATAGGAAGGGTCAACAAAATAGAGAGAGTACAGAGGAGATTTACTAGAATGTTGCCTGGGTTTCAACAACTAAGTTACAGAGAAAGGTTGTATAGGTTAGGTCTTTATTCTCTGGAGCGCAGAAGTTTAAGGGGGGACTTGATAGAGGTCTTTAAAATGATGAGAGGGATAGACAGAGTTGATGTGGACAAGCTTTTCACTTTGAGAATAGGGAAATGGTGGACATGACTTCAGAATTAAGGGACAGAAGTTTAGGGGTAACATGAGGGGGAACTTCTTTACTCAGAGAGTGGTAGCGGTGTGGAATGAGCTTTGTTGGTATCATTTAAAAATAAATTGGATAGGCATATGGACGAGAAGGGAATGGAGGGTTATGGTATGAGTGCAGGCAGGTGGGACTAAGGGGAAAAAGTTGTTCGGCACGGACTTGTAGGGCCGAGATGGCCTGTTTCCGTGCTGTAATTGTTATATGGTAAATGCAATTTAATTCAATTTGAAATATTACACAGATGATATTATTCAAAAACTAGGTTGAATAAATTCTATCCAAATATTTCTCCCATCTGTGACAAATGTCTTTCTCAAAATGCCAATATCACACACTCTTTTGTTTCTTGCACAAAACTTCATAAATGTTGGTGATATATTTGATATATTCACTAGTCTACTTAAGATAAAAATGGAACTTAATACTGGAATGATTATATTCGGAGTAATGGGAGACGGGAACAAATTAAATATACCCCAAAATTCATTTTTAATTATGGTTTCATAACAGCAAAAAAACTTATACTTAAATTTTGGAAAAATGCTACTATACCAACATTTAAAATGTGGATCAGTAATATGTTGGACACAGCCCACCTGGAATAAATGAGACTCCTCCTAATAGACAAACAAGACCAATTCTTAACGAGTGGGTCTCCATTTATTGATTTCTTGTATTCATGTATCGAAAAATTAAAAGTTTCAGGTATGGGTGAAAGATGATCAACAATATAAAAAATCATCCCCTTGTGGCGAGTGGATAATCTCCCTCCTGCTTCACTTTCCTACTTATTTCTATTCCTCACTATTTCTTTCTCTCTTTTTCCCCACACACTAGACTTTCCTCCATTCTTTACTACCTCTTTCTTTCTTATCTCTCTCTTAAAAAAAATAAAATAAATGAAGTTGTACAGAGAATGTATTATGTTAACATAATTTTGAGCACCTGTAAAAAGACACCACTGTATTGTACTTAATTCTAATAAATAATTCTTTTTTTTAAATCCATGACCTGTCCAACTATTTCTTAAACAATGGACTACCTCCTCTGGCAGCTTGTTCCATACAACCACTATGTGAAAAAGTTACCCCTCGGATTCCTTTTAAATCTTTTCCCCTCCACCTTGAACCCATGTCCACTGGTCCTCGATTCCCCTACTCTGGGTAAAAGACTCTGCATCTACCCAATCTATTCCTTTTATGATTTTGTACACCTCTATAATATCATCCCTCATCCTCCAACACTCCATAGAATAGAGACCCAGCCCTCAACCTCTCCCTGTAGCTCACACCCTCGAGCCCTGGCAACATCCTCGTAAAGTCCTGGAAACATCCTCAGCTGGTCCCTAAAGTGATGAGTAAAGTGATGATCAACTCCAAACATTTCATGTTCTTGTTATTTTCTTTTATTTATGTATCTAATTTCATATGAAAACGTGCAGTTCAGCAGAAAAATTTAAAAATAAGCTGCAGACAATGAGTTAAACAACATCTGCTTTACAAAATCTGATTGAGCAAGTCCCCAAGTATCGGCCCCTCCTCCACCACATTGCTTCCTGTTTCTTCTCCCCTCCCCATGCCCCCTTCTTGCTCCACAATATCAGCGCATCCCTCCCCCTCCCACACTACCCTCTTCTCCTTCACTCACCACATCCTCATACCCTTCTCCACTTTCCCAAACATGAATCCTGCCTTCCTCTCCCACTGCTGCATGCCACCCACTCAAGTGTCTCATACCCTGACATTTCCCCACTGTCATGTCCTATCCTGCCCCCCCCCCACTCGCCTCACCCCCCTCAGTCCCAACCAGTTTTTTCCCCAGCATCCCCAGTGCATTTCCAAGTTTATCTCCTGTAATGAGCGTTTGCAGTGAAGTAGCCTCGGATTGCCGAGTGAGTGAGTGAAAGACAGGGAGACTCCATTTGTCAACGTCAACAGCTGCATGGCGATCTCTTGAGTGAATGTGGCGTGTGTGTCGGCTGGTCATTGTTGCACCAGTAATATACACAGGGAAGTTAGATATTGTGTGTGGCAAGGCGCAGCACAGATGGTGATCTGCAGGGACAGGCAAACTGAATAACAGACAGTCTGTCCTTAACCTCAGAGATGGACCCTCAAGGACAGGTGGTCTGCATCTTTTCTCGGACCCTCGAGGATTGGTTGTCTGTGCATGTTTGTAGGAGATGGACCCTCATGGACAGGTGGTCTTTCATTAGTGGTCCAGGTCAACTCTAAGGGATACACAGTCTGAATACCAGTTGTGGGCTGAAGAGAGGTTCCGTACTTGGGCTCAGGTTTCAGATACCCTGTTAGGTGTAGTTTGGTGATACAGCATGGAAACAAACCCTTCAGCCCACCGAGACTGCGCCAACCAGCGATCCCTGCACATCAACACTTCTCTACACACATTAGGGGCAATCTTTTACATTTACAATTATCCTACAAACCTGTACATCATTAGTTTGGTAGGAAACCGAAGATGTCGGTGAAAACCCACGCAGATCACGGGGAGAACATACAAACTGCCTCCGTTGCTGCTGCCGTTTCGGATGGGCTTTTGGGGGGGGGCTCCGGACTCCAGCCCTTCCCCTGGATCCACGTGGAAGACCTGGCTTGGATTTTGCTGCACGCGCTGGAGGGGGTGCAGAGGGAGGGGGAGTGAGAGGAGGGGGGGAGAGTGCTAGGGGAAGGGGGGGAGGTTGGGAGGGGTGGAAGGGGTGTTGAACGGCGTTGCCCCATCTTCCTGCACCCAGGGGGAGTTTGCGGAGGCACTGGCGGGGAGCCTGGGGCGTGGAGCCCAGCTGCGGGTGCCGGCTGCGTTGGTGCAGGCTGCACTGTGGCCAGAGCGGGCATTGTTGCTGCTGCAGGGCCAGTGGGCGGAACCTCGCCGTACACTGGACAGCGGCTACCGGTACCGATTCCCCTGGCCACAGGCGGCCATCGACAACCTCCTCCACTGACCCCCAGGCTCATGGGTCAGGGGTCAACCTCTCCTCTACTGACCCCCAGCCCGGGGTCAGAACCAGCCTGCACCACCTCTGCAGTGAACTCTGGAATGGGGTCACAATGTGGGGTCGGGGGTGAGAGTGTATGAGTCTGGTCAAAAGGTCACACCAGCACTTCCCCATGCTCAGCCCCGTCCTGCGCTGACCTCAGGGTCAGGGGTCAGATGAGGAGGGTTAGAGGGCGGGGGGTCAGATTGAATGGCTTCCCCGAGATCACGACCACCCTGGTGTCCTGACCTAGGCCAGGGTCAGAGGTGAAGGGGTGGGGGTCAGCGTTAGAGGGCAGGGCTTTCCTGACTTGCCTCGGACGAGGGGTGAGGTCAGGGGTCAGTCTGAATGTGAAAGGTCAGGGATCAGCAGGTGTTGCAGTGAGTTTGGGAGGGTGGTTTTAGGGTTGAGGGTCGCTGCCGGGGTGAGAGGTCTGTGTGAGGGAGGGGCAGTTGTAACCGGTTCCACTGAGGAATGAAGGCCATTCACCCATCAGCCGTCTCCTGTCTCTTTCACACTCACTCCACCAAGCCAACCTTACTCTTCAAAGCTGAGCAACCATTTCTTAACAAGAAACACCAAATGCAAAGTCCATGCTGATTCAGATTCTATGGAAAGGTCATGAGAAATAGGAGCTGAATTAGTCCATTCAGCCCATCAAGTCTACTATCTCATTCAATCACGGCTGATCTATCTTTCCCTTTCAACACCATTCTGCTGTCTACACCCCACAACTCCTGACATCCGTTCTAATCAATAATTTATTTATCTCTGCCTTAAAAAGGCCGTTGACTTGGCCTCCATGGATCTATGGAGAGAAGGAATGGGGGATGTTTCGGGTCGAGACCCTTCCTCAGACAGTCGGGAGAGGGTCTCGACCTGAAACATCACCCATTCCAGAGTTGCTGCCTGTCCTGCTGGGTTACTCCAGCATTTTGTGTGGATCTTCGGTGTAAACCAGCATCGACAGCTCACAATGCCCAGAGCAAACAAACATAATTGATGGTGCCCTCCCCTAATTCCCCATTTGATGGTGCCCTCCCCTAATTCCCCATTTGATGGTGCCCTCCCCTAATTCCCCATTTGATGGTGCCCTCCCCTAATTCCCCATTTGATGGTGCCCTCCCCTAATTCCCCTTTGTTGGGAAACAGGCCCTTCTGCCCTCCAAGTGCACGCTGACCACAGTTTTTGTAAATTACACTGTTGTGCAGGAAATAGATAAGAAAGTGGGATAACCTAGTTAGCTTGAGTTAATGTACAAACACGTATGTCTTTGAGATGTGGGAGACAACCAGAGCACCTGGACAAATCATCATCATCATCGGCGGTCACTCGAAACGAGTATGACTGCCCTCTCCTCTCCATAGGGTCGTCCACTTGTGGGTCTGCAGATGTCTGTAGAGGCCGATCTACGATCCACACACCTTGGTGCTACGTGGGCAGTGGAGACTGCCGGTAGTTGGTAATTGTCGTGCCCCCTTCTCTCTCTCCTTACTGTGCTGTCGCTTTGTCTCTGCGACACGGCATTGTTTCATTTTGTGACGAGTAGCTCCTCCAGGAGTGCCTGTCCAGTGCAATGAGCTCCCAGTTGCTTGATGTGATGTGGAATTTCTTCAGACTGTTCCTGGACAAAACGTACGCGGCCACAGGGAGAACATGCAAACTTCACAGACAGCACCTGAGGTCAGGATCGTACTCAAGTCTATGAGGCAGCAGCTCTCCCACCCCCCACTCTCAGTCTGAAACATATAAAATGGGTGCAGGAGGCCATTCGGCCCTTCGAGCCAGCACAGCCATTGAATATGATCATTGCTGATCATCTAAAATCAGTACCCCGTTCCTGCTACCCCCCCCATAACCCTTGATTCCCTTAGCCCTAAGAGCTAAATCTAACTCTCTCTTGAGAAGAAAGGCATCGACCCAAAGCATCACCAATTACGTCTATCCAGAGATGCTGCCTGTCCTGCTGAGTTACTCCAGCATTTTATGTCCATCTTCAGAGTAAACCAGATAGACTACAGTGCTGCCGTCTGCACTTCCTTCCCACACATTTTTCTAGCCATTGGCTGAGAGGAGAGAAGCAGAGACAGAAAGCAGAAGTCAAGGCCGTGATTCGCAAGCAGTGAAGTGTGGGAAATATACTGGAGGAGTGGCAACACTTCTGGAGGAGGAATCGGAAGGGATAGGAGACCAGTGTCAGAGCAGACATTCCTGGAGCGAGCAGAGGCCAGTGGCATTGAAAGGCCCTTGTTTGTTCCAACGTCCTGTCTTATAGACGGTCAAAATGTGAGGGTGGAAGGGAGTCTGGCTGCTGAACAACAGATGCTGTGTGTTGGCTACTGTCATGCTGTTGTGGAACATGGAAGATGTCGGCTTGAGAGAGAAAGAGAGAAGCAAAAACAAAGGCAAAGAGACAGAGAGAGACAGAAACAGACAGTGAGAGAGACAGACAGACAGAGACAGTGAGAGACACATAGACAGAGAGAGACAGGCATAGAGAGAGAGAGAGAGAGGGAGAGAGAGAGAGAGAGGGAGAGAGAGAGAGAGAGAGAGAGAGTGAGAGAGAGAGAGACAGAGAGAGAGGGAGAGAGAGAGAGAGAGAGAGAGAGAGAGACAGACGCATGGCGAGAGAGAGAGAGAGGAGGACGTGGGGAACGATGTATAATCGAGCGAAAAAGGCAGACTGTTGCAGTGTGTTATAAAGTGGAAGGCAGAGGGATCATTGTGAACGCCAGTGTATGGAGCAGGAGAGAGAAGGAGAGAGGACAAGGAGGTAGATGGAATGAAGGTGTGCAAAGGCAGTGTGAGTGGGCTGGGTGTGGTATGTTGTATTAACACTGGTCTGTATTGTTGTTGGCCTCTCTGTATTGTGCTTCAGTAGGGTTACACTGTCACAATGTTCCAGTGAATGATGTCATTCAGAAGTTGGGTGTGTGATCTAGAGACCGTGTCCCCACCACACCACAGCGGTGAGGAGTTTAAAGTCAGTCCATTAAATCTGTGCAATTAAAGGCCTGTGTCTGTAGTTGTGACATTGGGAAAGAGATTGTTTAAGAAGGAACTGCAGATGCTGGAAAAATTGTAGGTAGACAAAAATGCTGGAGAAATTCAGTGGGTGAGGCAGCATCTATGGAGCGAAGGAATAGGTGACCTTTCGGGTCGAGACCCTTCTTCAGACTGATGTGTGGGGTGGGGGGGGGGTGCGGAAGATGAAGAAAGGAAGAGGCGGAGACAGTGGGCTGTGGGAGAGCTGGGAAGGGGAGGGGAAACAGGGAGAAAGCAAGGACTACCCCCCCACCCACACATCAGTCTGAGGAAGCATCTCGACCCGAAACATCACCTATTCCTTTGCTCCATAGATGCTGCCTCACCCACTGAGTTTCTACAGCACTTTTGTCTACCATTCGTGTCTAAACCCATGACTGTTAGCTTCAGGGAAAAGCATCTGCTGACTTTGCCTGGTCTCGTTATGTGACTCCAGGCCCCCAGTCATGAGGCCGACCTTTATCAGCTCTGAAATGGCCCAGGGAAACATCCTGTTCAAAAGCGGTTGTGGACGGGAAATAAATGTTAGTTCACTTCACTTGCAACTCCTCCAACCTCATCTACTGTATCCACTGTTCAAGGTGTGGACTCTAATACATCTGCGAGACCAAACGTAGACTGGGCGATGGTTTCGCTGAACACCTTTGCTTAGTCTGCCTGGACCAACATGATCTCCCGGTTGCCAAATACTTCAATTCCCCGTCCCATTCCCACACTGACCTGTCCGTCCTGGGCCTCCTCCACTGTCAGAGCGAGATGAAACACAAATTAGGGGGAACAGCATCTCATATTTCACTTGGACAGCTTACAACCCAGCAGTATGAATATTGATTTCATGAATTGTTTCCATGTCCCAGCTACACTAGTCCCACCTGCCTGTGTTTGGCCCACATCCTTCCAACCCTGTCCTATCCATGTACCTGTCCAACTGTTTCTTAAATATTCGGATAGTTCCAGCCTCAACTACCTCCTCCGGCAGCTCATTCCATACACCCACCACCCTCTGTGTGGAAAAGTTCCCCCTCAGATTCCAATTCAATCTTTTCCCCTTCACCTTGAACCTATGTCCTCTGGTCCTCGATTATCCTACTCTGGGCAAAAGTCTGTGCATCTACCCAATCTATACCTCTCATGATTTTGTATCCCTCTGTAAGGTCATCCTCCTGCGCTCCAAGGATTAGAGTCCCAGCCTACGCAACCTCTCCCTATAGCTGACCCTGATATCCTGACAACATCCTTATAAATCTTCTCTGTACCCTTTCCAGCTTGTCGGCATCTTCCCAATAACATTGTGCCCAGAACTGAACACAATACTGTAAATGTGGTCCCATCAATGACATATAATAGACAATAGGTGCAGGAGTAGGCCATTCGGCCTTTCGAGCCAGCACCACCATTCAATGTGATCATGGCTGATCATCCACAATGAGTAGCCCATTCCTGCCTCCTCCCCTATCTTTAAGAGCCCTATTTAGCTCTCTCTTGAAACTATCCAGAGAACCTGCCTAAGGGAGAGAATTCGAACATGACCTCTCAACTTCTATAGTCAATACTCTGACTGATGAAACCCAATGTGTCAAAAGTCGTTTTGACCACCATATCTACCTGCGACTCCACCTTCAAGGAACTGTACTCCTAGATCCCTCTGCTCTACAACACTCCCCGGAGGCCTACCATTGTCTGGTCATGTCCCCAATGTCTTTTCCCCGAGGGTTGTTCCTCCAATACCCGGCCCCGTGGGCTTTCCTGCAATGTCTGGCCTTCGGACTTACGCCATTTGGATCAGGTGCTGGTGTTGACTCCTCATTATCTGTTGTATCCTATTCTGAACCTGTCCATGATGCGTTTTAGCCCAATATCTGGTGTATTTGGTGCACTCATAGAGTCATAGATTAATAGTGTAGAAACAGGCCCTTCGGCCCAACACGCCCACACCGGCCAACATTGTCCCACCTACCCTAGTCCCACTTGCCTGCACTTGGTCCATATCCCTCCAAACCTGTCCTATCCATGTACCTGTCCATGAAGAAATATATACCAAGATTTCAGAGCATAATGATAGACCCACTGGAAGAAGCAATGAATATTAAGGCGGATTCACAAAAATTAATATCATATCTATATAATAGTATTTTAAACAGAGAATTGCCATCAACAGAGGCAATTAGAGAAGACTGGGGAAATTAATTAATGAAAGCAATTTCCAAAGAAACATGGGAAAAGTATTTGATATATATACATAAATGTTCGATTAATGCTAGACACAATTTAATTCAATTTAAAATATTACACAGATAATATTATTCAAAAACTAGGTTGAATAAATTCTATCCAAATATTTCTCCCATCTGTGACAAATGTCTTTCTCAAAATGCCAATATCACACACTCTTTTGTTTCTTGCACAAAACTTCATAAATGTTGGTGATATATTTGATATATTCACTAGTCTACTTAAGATAAAAATGGAACTTAATACTGAAATGATTATATTCGGAGTAATGGGAGACGGGAACAAATTAAATATACCCCAAAATTCATTTTAAATGATGGTTTAATAACAGCAAAAAAACTTATACTTAAATTTTGGAAAAATGCTACTATACCAACATTTAAAATGTGGATCAGTAATATGTTGGACACAGCCCACCTGGAATAAATGAGACTCCTCCTAATAGACAAACAAGACCAATTCTTAACGAGTGGGTCTCCATTTATTGATTTCTTGTATTCATGTATCGAAAAATTAAACGTTTCAGGTATGGGTGAAAGATGATCAACAATATAAAAAATCATCCCCTTGTGGCGAGTGGATAATCTCCCTCCTGCTTCACTTTCCTACTTATTTCTATTCCTCACTATTTCTTTCTCTCTTTTTTCCACACACTAGACTTTCCTCCATTCTTTACTACCTCTTTCTTTCTTATCTCTCTCTTAAAAATAAAAAAAAAATGAAGTTGTACAGAGAATGTATTATGTTAACATAATTTTGGGCACCTGTA
This sequence comes from Amblyraja radiata, assembly GCF_010909765.2. Lineage (NCBI taxonomy): Eukaryota > Metazoa > Chordata > Chondrichthyes > Rajiformes > Rajidae > Amblyraja > Amblyraja radiata. The sequence goes on along the minus strand of NC_045975.1, from coordinate 46,558,899 downwards.
AAAAGACACCACTGTATTGTACTTAATTCTAATAAATAATTCTTTTTTTTAAATCCATGACCTGTCCAACTATTTCTTAAACAATGGACTACCTCCTCTGGCAGCTTGTTCCATACAACCACTATGTGAAAAAGTTGCCCCTCGGATTCCTTTTAAATCTTTTCCCCTTCACCTTGAGCCCATGTCCACTGGTCCTCGATTCCCCTACTCTGGGTAAAATACTCTGCATCTACCCAATCTATTCCTCTTATGATTTTGTACACCTCTATAATATCATCCCTCATCCTCCAACACTCCATAGAATAGAGACCCAGCCTACTCAACCTCTCCCTGTAGCTCACACCCTCGAGTCCTGGCAACATCCTCGTAAAGTCCTGGCAACATCCTCAGCTGGTCCCTAAAGTGATGAGTAAAGTGATGATCAACTACAAACATTTCATGTTCTTGTTATTTTCTTTTATTTATGTATCTAATTTCATATGAAAACGTGCAGTTCAGCAGAAAAATAAAAAAATAAGCTGCAGCCAATGAGTTAAACAACATCTGCTTTACAAAATCTGATTGAGCAAGTCCCCAAGTATCGGCCCCTCCTCCACCACATTGCTTCCTGTTTCTTTTCCCCTCCCCATGCCCCCTTCTTGCTCCACAATATCAGCGCATCCCCCCCCCCCCCCCCCACACTCCCCTCTTCTCCTTCACTCACCACATCCTCATCCCCTTCTCCACTTTCCCAAACATGAATCCTGCCTTCCTCTCCCAGTGCTGCATGCCACCCACTCAAGTGTCTCATACCCTGACATTTCCCCACTGTCATGTCCTATCCTGCCCCCCCCCCCCCCCCCACTCGCCTCACCCCCCTCAGTCCCAACCAGTTTCTACCCCAGCATCCCCAGTGCATTTCCAAGTTGATCTCCTGTAATGAGCGTTTGCAGTGAAGTAGCCTCGGATTGCCGAGTGAGTGAGTGAAAGACAGGGAGACTCAATTTGTCAACGTCAACAGCTGCATGGCGATCTCTTGAGTGAATGTGGCGTGTGTGTCGGCTGGTCATTGTTGCACCTGTAATATACACAGGAAAGTTAGATATTGTGTGTGGCAAGGTGCAGCACAGATGGTGATCTGCAGGGACAGGCAAACTGAATAACAGACAGTCTGTCCTTAAATACAGAGATGGACCCTCAAGGACAGGGGGTCTGCATCTTTTCTCGGACCCTCGAGGATTGGTGGTCTGTGCATGTTTGTAGGTGATCGACCCTCATGGACAGGTGGTCTTTCATTCAGAATTTTGTAAGTTTCTATAAGATCCACCCTCAATCTTCCAAATCTAGTGAGTACAAGCCGAGTCTATCCAGTCTTTCTTCATATGAAAGTCCTGCCTTCCCAGGAATCATTCCGGTGAACCTTCTCTGTACTCCCTCTATGGCAAGAATGTCTTTCATCAGATTAGGAGACCAAAACTGTACGCAATACTCCAGGCAGTAGAACCTCCCTGCTCTTATACTCAAATCCTTTTGCTATGAATGCTAACATACCATTCACTTTCTTCACTGCCTGCTGCACCTGCATGCCTACTTTCAATGACTGGTGTACCATGACACCAAGGTCTCGTTGCTACTCCCCTTTTCCTAATCGGCCACCATTCAGGTAACAGTCTACTTTCCTGTTTTTGCCACCAAAGTGGATAACCTCACATTTATCCACATTATACTGCATCTGCCATGCATTTGCCCACGCACCCAACCTATCCAAGTCACCTTGCAGCCTCCTAGCATCCTCCCCACAGCTAACACTGCCCCCCAGCTTCGTGTCATCCGCAAACTTTGAGATGTTGCATTCAATTCCCTCATCCAAATCATTAATATATATTGTAAATAGCTGGGGTCCCAGCACTGAGCCTTGTGGTACCCCACTAGTCACTGCATGTCATTGTGAAAAGGATCCTTTTACTCCTACTCTTTGCTACCTGTCTGCCAGCCAGTTCTCTATCCACATCAATACTGAACCCCCAATACCGTGTGCTTTAAGTTTGTATACTAAACTCTTATGTGGGACCTTGTCGAAAGCCTTCTGAAAGTCCAGATATAACACATCCACTGGTTCTCCCTTATCCACTCTACTAGTTACATCCTCAGAAAATTCTATAAGATTCGTCAGACATGATTTACCTTTCATAAATCCATGCTGAATTTGTCCAATTAATTCACCACTTTCCAAATGTGCTGCTATCCCATCTTTAATAACTGACTCTAGCAGTTTCCCCACTACCGATGTTAGACGAACTGGTCTGTAATTCCCCGTTTTCTCTCTCCCTCCCTTTTTAAAAAGTGGGGTTACATTAGCTACCCTCCAATCCTCAGGAACTATTCCAGAATCTAAAGAGTTTTGAAAAATTATCACTAATGCATCCACTATTTCTGGGGCTACTTCCTTAAGTACTCTGGGATGCAACTTATCTGGCCCTGGGGATTTATCGGCCTTTAATCCATTCAATTTACCTAACACCACTTCCCGGCTAACCTGGATTTCACTCAGTTCCTCCATCTCATTTGAACCCCGGTCCCCTGCTATTTCCGGCAGATTATTTATGTCTTCCTTAGTGAAGACAGAACCAAAGTAGTTATTCAATTGGTCTGCCATGTCCTTGTTCCCCATGATCAATTCGCCTGTTTCTGACTGCAAGGGACCTACATTTGTTTTAACTAATCTTTTTCTCTTCACATAACTATAAAAACTTTTGCAGTCAGTTTTTATGTTCCCTGCCAGTTTTCTTTCATAATCGATTTTCCCTTTCCTAATTAAGCCCTTTGTCCTCCTCTGCTGGACTCTGAATTTCTCCCAGTCCTCTGGTATGCTGCTTTTTCTGGCTAATTTGTATGCTTCATCGTTTGTTTTGATACTATCCCTGATTTCCCTTGTTATCCACAGATGCACTACCTTCCCTGATTTATTCTTTTGCAAAACTGGGATGAACAATTGTTGTAGTTCGCCCATGCAGTCTTTAAATGCCTTCCATTGCATATCCACCGTCAACCCTTTAAGAATGAATTGCCAGTCTATCTTGTCCATTTCACGTCTCATACCCTCAAAGTTACTTTCTTTAAGTTCAGGACCCTTGCTTCTGAATTAACAATGTCACTCTCCATCCTAATGAAGAACTCAACCATATTATGGTCACTCTTGCCCAAGGGGTCACGCACAACAAGACTACTAACTAACCCTTCCTCATTACTCAATACCCAGTCTAGAATAGCCTGCTCTCTCGTTGGTTCCTCTACATGTTGGTTTAGAAAACTATTCCGCATACATTCCAAGAAATCCTCTTCCTGATATAGTAGTGGCCAGAGGATCAATCAATCAATCAATCTTTATTGTCATCTTGCAAGCAACAGTTGTACAGTGCAAAATGAAAAGACGTTTCCCAGGGAATACCGGAGCATCGCACATGAAATTTAAAACATTTCACACATAATAACACTAAAAACAATCCAGTCCCTGATGGAACAGTATAAATAGTTAAAAGCAGGTAAAACAACAACGTTAAAATATAGTAAAACCAATCATAAAATGTCCGGGGCAACTGATTTGAGTGGCCAGTGCCAGTTATTAAAGTGTCCGTGCCAAGCCGCAGAATCAGGTGACATGCAGGCACAGCAGGCAGTTAAGAAAGCGAATGGCATGCTAGCCTTCATAACAAGAGGAGTTGAGTATAGGAGCAAAGAGGTTCTTCTGCATTTGTACAGGGCCCTAGTAAGGCCACACCTGGAGTATTGTGTGCAGTTTTGGTCTCCAAATTTGTGGAAGGGCATTCTTGCTATTGAGGGAGTGCAGCGTAGGTTCACAAAGTTAATTCCCTGGATGGCGGGACTGTCATATGCTGAGAGAATGGAGCAGAATTTAGAACGATGAGAACGGATCTTATTGAAACATAATATTATTAAGGGTTTGGACACGCTAGATGCAGGAAACATGTTTCCGATGTTGGGGGTCCATAACCAGGGGCCACAGTTTAAGCCATTTAGAACAGAGATGAGGACACTTTCATACAGAGTTGTGAGTCTGTGGAATTCTCTGCCTCAGAGGGCGGTGGAGGCCGGTTCTCTGGATACTTTCAAGAGCGAGCTAGATAGAGCTCTTGAAGATAACAGAGTCAGGGGATATGGGGAGAAGGCATGAATGGGGTTGTGGAAGGTCAGCCATGATCACATTGAATGGTTCTGGCTTGAAGGGCTGAATGGCCTACTCCTGCACCTATTGTCTATTGAGTTGTGGGTGCATGCAATGAGCTGCCAGAGGAGGTAATTTAAGAAACATTTAGACAGGTACATGGATAGGATAGGCTTAGGGGGGATATGGGCTAAATGCGGGCAGGTGGGACTAGTGTAGATGTTGGTTGGTGTGGGCAAGTTTGACTGAAGGCCTTATTTCCATGCTGTAAAACTATGGCTATGATTAACATCAATATTTTCTTTACCTAACAAGTCATTTAACTGAAGGAAGACAATCTTTCATTAGGCTATAGAATTTGACAGCAAGCATGTAAAAGAAAAGCATGCCTCAAAACCTCTGCTTGTTCACAACCAAAGTGGCTTTTTCAGACGAGTAATGCATTACTTCAAAAAAAAGATTGCCCTTGACTCGTACTCGCAGTATGGTCGTAGGTAGGTCGTAGCAGGCCGTGATGCTAGTCGTAGGTACTCGTGGCAACAAGTAGGTCGGGGCGTTTTTTCTAGCATGATGAAAAATGATCACGAGTAAAAAAAGGTTGTGAATTAGGTCGTGAAAGCGGTACAGGCCCTTTAATTGTCCCCAGTGTGTGTAGGATAGTGTTAATGTGCAGGGATCGCAGTTTGGCATGGACTCAGTGGGCCGAAGGGCCTGTTTCCATGCTGTATCTCTAAAGTCTAAATCAATACCGCACTCAAATCAGGCAATATGATTGTTATGGACATTTGCCCCATTGACTAGATCCCAGCATGCAACAGCAACACATCCACTTAGTATGTGATGCAATAGCTCAAATATTAACCATTACCAAACATTTTTTGTTACAACCCACAACCATACCACAAAGCAAACAATGTAGTTGTTAAATAATTTAGTGTTGGTTTGGTTAAAAACATACCCACAGCCTTGGGTCTCTTTGGAGATGGGCATTGCCTCTTCTGCTCCATTGTACTGCCTGGCCGCTATATGCCAGGGATAACATTGTTGGAGGCCAAAGCATGAAGTGTGAATTCTTTCTGGTGCTTGAAGGACCAGCCGTACCTTTGTGTAAAATAAGTGGTTAAAAAAGGGATAGCCTTAAAGTCAAGAGCAGCAGAACTAAATCAGGCCCTGCTTTGCCATTTAAGAAATATTATTCTATATTTCTCACAATGCAATAGGCCATTCAGCCCATTGAGTTTATAGTAGCTCAGGCCCATCAATCCCTTTCTCAAATTCCTAGTAATCTTTTCTCACATATGCCCAACAACCCATCCCTACTCAGTCACCTATCTACCGTAGGGAAATTTACAGGAACCAATTAACCTATAGCCCAGCATGTCCTTAGGATGTCTCAGCACACTTGGGGGTGAACCCAAATGGTCAGGAGGACATGCAGACTCCACACAGACAGAACTCGAGTCCAATGCTGAATCCGTAGAGTTGAGGAAGCAGCACTAACCACTGCTCCATGATGCCCAAGCCTGATCCTCCAACATGTTCACCCAAAACTCTGTTCTTAGCCTTCAACAACTGAGCATTAAAAGCAAAATAGCAAAAATCTAAAACATTAAAACAATTCTTAACATTTATTAAACATTTTATTCCACCTTCCTTTCAGAGGTCAGATGTCCTTCAAGCAGATGAGGTTTGGGTCAAACATCTGGATATCTGATTCACCCCACTTTGATCCACTGCATAAAATGGAATCTGTGCATTTTGCATTGTCACTTCAGACATTTTCACATCAAGGCTAGAGTTACCAGGGTGGTTAGTGTCTGAAGGGTCTCGACCCAAAACGGCACCTATTCCTTTCCTCCAGCGATGCTGCCTGACCCGCTGAGCCACTCCAGCTTTTCGTGTCTATCTCTGGTTAGTTTCAAATAACCATTTGTTGGATGCTACCATCAACCAGCAGAAATGAAATGCCAAAGCAAATCACAGTTTGACTTCTGATCGAGATGTAATACCAAACAACAACACCAGATGGTGCAAGGCACTTACTTAGAGATAGCATGCAACCAAACCTGCAAAACTCAAAAATAATAAAAGGGGGGGGGCAACAATAATATATAATAGAAGGCAAGACCAGACCAGGATTGAATCAAGCATTTGTGAAGAGTTCCTATGTGAAAAGTATGTGCATAAACCTTTATGTGTCCATATTACAAACACACAGGATTGCAACTGGATCATGAGCAGGTTATTTTCTACAAAGTGAAGGTAGAACAGATGAACACAGGAATATTTAAAATCAGAAACAGTGATAAATACCAAAAGCAAATAGAGACCCTGAAAACAGATCTTTAATCCAGGTCCTTCTTCAAAGCAACTGGGATGCAGAGAACTGCCAGTATATATTTAGAAACCCCATCAAATCAACTTTGTGAATTTCCAGTTACAAAACATGTTCAATGAAGGTAAAATAAGTATTACAAGATATTCAGGATCCAATTTTAAGGGATTGAACAAAATCAAAATGAAAATATGTCATGAGCAGCCAAATGGGTGGGTAAATCTGAGAACTGCTGCTTCCCAGCTCCAGAGACCCAGTTTCAATTCAGGCCTTGGATGCTGTTTGTGTGGAGTTTGCACGTTCTCCGTGACCGTGGGTTTCCTCGACATGCTCTGGTTTCCTCCTACATCCCAAAGATGTGTGGGTTTGCAGGTTAATTGGTCTGAATAAATTTCCCCCGGGGCATACAGAGTGGATGTGAGAGTGGGATAACAGAACTAGTTTGTGTGAATTAGGGTCCACATGGACTTTGTGGGCCGAAGGGCCCCGTCTCCATACTGTATCTCTAAACTAAATCGTTTTGAACTGCAGACACTTGTAGAAGTTACATTAAATTGTGGAATTGGAAATAGGATGCAGAAATCTGGCATTATTCATTGGGGACAATATGAAGTCATGTTATTTCCATTATTCATGAAGATTATTTGAAAGACTGATTACAGCAAGTAACAGCTTCTGTGCCAGGTCCATCACCTACCAGGCACATCATCAGGGTGGATTACTCTACATCTTCCTGGATGATGACCTCTCTTAACCTGTTCACTGCCAACTTTTTTTTCACTATTGGCCATTACTCGGCGGTGGCACTGAACAGGTTAAACCATTCCCATCTGTAAAATGCATTCTAGTTAACCAACTTGTACATCCAAACCCACGACCTCTACCAGACAAGTGGAAACACATCGACTTGTGTTGGTCACATACCACCCTAACCTGGAAACATTATGCTATTACTTCAAAGATTTCAAAGAACCAGCTTCTCGATTTCACCCAAACACAGCTAACAATGGTCTGTTTCCTTCATCATAGTTACTTCTTTACGTATCTTTAATTCATTGTTCTTTATCTCTCTACACCATCGTCTAGATCTCATTTTCCTTATCCCCAACTAGTCTGAAGAAGGTTCTTGACCCAAAACGTCAACCATTCCCTCTCTCCAGAGATGCTGCCTGTCCAACTGAATTACTCCAGCTTTTTGTCTATCTTTACTTCAAGGCTTTAGACCCAGTGCTAACAAACAAGGTTTCAGGGTGACACAGGCTGGGTGAGTGGGCAGATGCATGGCAGATGCAGTTTAATGTGGATAAATGTGAGGTTATCCACTTTGATATCAAAAACAGGGAGGCAGATTATTATCTAAATGGTGTCAAGTTGGGAAAAGGGAAAGTACATCGGGATCTGGGGCTCCTTGTTCATCAGTCAATGAAAGTAAGCATGCAAGTACAGCAGGCAGTGAAGAAAGCGAATAGCATGTTGGCCTTCATAACATGAGGAGTTGGGTATGGAAGCAAAGACGTCCTTCGGCAGTTGTACAGGGCCCTAGTGAGGCCACACCTGGAGTATTGTGTGCAGTTTTGGTCTCCCAATTTGAGGAAGGACATTCTTGCTATTGAGGGAGTGCAGCGTAGGTTCACAAGGTTAATTCCCTGGATGGCGGGACTGTCATATGCTGAGAGAATGGAGCGGCTGGGCTTGTATGGTCTGGAGTTTAGAAGGATGAGAGGGCATCTTATTGAAACTGGACACACTAGAGGCAGGAAACATATTCTACATTTTGGGCGAGTCCAGAACCAGGAGCCACAGTTTAAGAATAAGGGGTAAGCCATTTAGAACGGAGATGAGGAAACACTTTTTCACACAGGGAGTTGTGAGTCTGTGGAATTCTCTGCCTCAGAGGACAGTGAAGGCCGGTTCTCTGGATACTTTGAAGAGAGAGCTAGATAGAGCTCTTAAAGATAACGGAGTCAGGGGATATGGGGAGAAGGCAGGAACGGGGTGATTGTGGATGATCAGCCATGATCACATTGGCTGGCTCAAGGGGCCGAATGGCCTACTCCTGCACCTATTGTCTATAAACTCCCCACCTGACAGCATTTGTGAGAGTACATTTACCGGAAGGACTGCCGTGGTTCAAATGGCAGATCACAACTAATTTTCCAATTGCCATTAGCCATGTTGCCTAGCTGGCAACGTACCACGCTAAAAGATTTAGTGAAGCAAAGCTTAAAACATTAGCGCTCATCCCCCCCCCCCCACCTTTGGACTTGCAAAATAAAATGCTACAAATTGGTATACAAATTATATGGCAAATCTGTATTCTAAAAATGTTTGTTTCCAGTAGAAGATAGAGGGAAACAGAACACATTAATGAGAGGAAAAATATATATATATTTCCATCCGATGTCGATGTTTTAACTCCATTTGTGGAATTAAAACAAGAACCGGCTCAATGAAAACCAAAGAAACAACAGTTCAAGCATCAGACACTCCCATTCAAACTCAACAGTCCACTTACATTCCTTGTCCCTTTGTTCAGCATTTCCATCTGTTCCCCACAACCGTCATTCCCCATCATCTGGTTCCACCCTTCATCTACCAGCCTACATCCTACCCCACGTATAGCTAGATGTTGACAATATTTCCTTCTCCCTCAGTTCTAAAGCAGGGTCTTGACCCAAAATGTCAACTTGCACCTTTTGGCTCCACAGATGCTGCTTGACCCACCGACTGTTCCAAATTATTGCCATCAGGTTCCAAAGAATAGAAACTGTTCATGCTTTAAAAAAACAGGCTTCACAGATAGACGAGTGCTTTCCAGTGTCCCATTTGTGAGGTCTCAAATGTGCTGTGCAACTAGTGAAGTATTTCAGCAGGCACTCCCTACTGTAACATTACTAAACTATGAACAGCAAGCTCCTACAAACAGCAATGGGCAAATGGCCAGATCATTTAAATGTTAACTGAGGGATAAATAGTGAAGAAAATGCAGAAAAAGTAAGTGGTCTACTTAATAACATTGTGGATTCTCTTGTGGTTAATGTTAAAGAAATAATGAACATATTCACCCACTGAAGCCGCTTCAGAAACAGGACAAAGCTTGTTTTACCCCCACTCACTCCCACCCACCATCGTCCCCTCAAAATAATGCCAGACTTGACGGAGGGGTAGAAAATGAATCTGCAAGTCCACGGGGGAGGTAATTAATATAGTCTTAGAAAAATTCATAAATTCATAAGTTATAGGAGCAGAACTAGGCCATTCAGCCCATCAGGTCTACTCCTCCTTTCAATCATGGCTGATCTACATTTTCCTCTCAACCCCATTCTCCTGCCTTCTCCCCATAACCCCATTGCCCATACTGATCAAGCATCATGACTTGGCCTCCACAACCTTCTGTGGCAATGAATTAATGTACAAGGGGGAAAGTGACTTTAAAAATGCAAACTGGATTTAAACTATAAGTTTAGGACTCAATTCAAATGGTACCACTTGGAACTTGGTGTAGATGGCAATCACTGGAGTCAGAGTCATACGGAAACAGGCCCTGTGGCCCCATTTGCCTCTGCTGACCAAGATGCCCAATTTGATAGAAAGATTCAATAATGGAGACCATGGTTATTTGAAACATTTGAGATTGAAGAGGATTTCCAAAGTCTACAGAGTGATTTAGGCCATTTGGAAAAATGGGTTGAAAGATGGCAGATGGAGTTTAATGCTGATAAATGTGAGGTGTTACACCTTGGCAGGACAAATCAAAATAGGACGTACATGATAAATGGTAGGGAATTGAAGAATGCAGTTGAACAGAGGGATCTGGGAATAACCGTGCATAGTTCCTTGAAGGTGGAATCTCATATAGATAGGGTGGTAAAGAAAGCTTTTGGTATGCTAGCCTTTATAAATCAGAGCATTGAGTATAGAAGCTGGGATGTAATGTTAAAATTGTACAAGGCATTGGTGAGACCAAATCTGGAGTATGGTGTACAATTTTGGTCGCCCAATTATAGGAAGGATGTCAACAAAATAGAGAGAGTACAGAGGAGATTTACTAGAATGTTGCCTGGGTTTCAACAACTAAGTTACAGAGATAGGTTGAATAAGTTAGGTCTTTATTCTCTGGAGCGCAGAAGGTTAAGGGGGGACTTGATAGAGGTCTTTAAAATGATGAGAGGGATAGACAGAGTTGATGTGATCAAGCTTTTCCCTTTGAGAATAGGGAAGATTCAAACAAGAGGACATGACTTCAGAATTAAGGGACAGAAGTTTAGGGGTAACATGAGGGGGAACTTCTTTACTCAGAGAGTGGTAGCGGTGTGGAATGAGCTTCCAGTGGATACTTTCAAGAGAGAGCTAGATGGGGCTCCTGAAGATAGCGGAGTCAGGGGATAACCATATAACCATATAACAATTATAGCACGGAAACAGGCCATCTCGACCCTTCTAGTCCGTGCCGAACACGTATTCTCCCCTTGTCCCATATACCTGCGCTCAGACCATAACCCTCCATTCCTTTCCCGTCCATATAACTATCCAATTTATTTTTAAATTATAAAAACGAACCTGCCTCCACCACCTTCACTGGAAGTTCATTCCACACAGCCACCACTCTCTGAGTAAAGAATTTCCCCCTCATGTTACCCCTAACCTTCTGTCCCTTAATTCTCAAGTCATGTCCCCTTCTTTGAATCTTCCCTACTCTCAGTGGGAAAAGCTTATCCACGTCAACTCTGTCTATCCCTCTCACCATTTTAAAGACCTCTATCAAGTCCCCCCTTAACCTTCTGCGCTCCAAAGAATAAAGCCCTAACTTGTTCAACCTTTCTCTGTAACTTAGTTGCTGAAACCCAGGCAACATTCTAGTAAATCTCCTCTGTACTCTCTCTATTTTGTTGACATCCTTCCTATAATTAGGTGACCAAAATTGTACCCCATACTCCAGAATTGGCCTCACCAATGCCTTGTACAATTTTAACATTACATCCCAACTTCTATACCCAGTACACCAAAAGCTTTCTTTACCACCCTATCTACATGAGATTCCACTTTCAGGGAACTGTGCACAGTTATTCCCAGATCCCTCTGTTCACCTGCATTCTTCAATTCCCTACCATTTACCATGTACGTCCTATTTTGATTTGTCTTGCCAAGATGTAGCACCTCACACTTATCAGCATTAAACTCCACCTGCCATCTTTCAGCCCACTCTTCCAACTGGCATAAATCTCTCTGTAGACTTTGAAAATCTATTTCATTATCCACAACCCCACCTATCTTAGTATCATCTGCATACTTACTAATCCAATTTACCACACCATCATCCAGATCATTGATGTACATGACAAACAACAGTGGACCCAACACAGATCCCTGTGGCACCCCACTAGTCACTGGCCTCCAACCTGACAAACAACCATCCACCATTACTCTCTGGCATCTCCCATTCAGCCACTGTTGAATCCATCTTGCTACTCCACCATTAATACCCAACCATTGAACCTTCTTAACCAACCTTCCATGAGGAACCTTGTCAAAGGCCTTACTGAAGTCCATATATACAACATCCACTGCTTTACCCTCATCAATTTCCCGAGTAACCTCTTCAAAAAATTCAAGAAGATTAGTCAAACATGACCTTCCAGGCACACATCCATGCTGACTGTTCCTAATCAGACCCTGTTTATCCAGATGCTTATATATATTATCTCTAAGTATCCTTTCCATTAATTTGCCCACCACTGACGTCAAACTAACAGGTCTATAATTGCTAGGTTTACTCTTAGACCCCTTTTTAAACAATGGAACAACATGTGCAGTACGCCAATCCTCCGGCACTATTCCCGTTTCTAATGACATTTGAAATATTTCTGTCATAGCCCCTGCTATTTCTACACTAACTTCCCTCAATCTCCTAGGGAATATCCTGTCCGGACCTGGAGACTTATCCACTTTTATATTTCTCAAAAGTGTCAGTACTTCCTCTTCTTTGAATCTCATAGTTTCCATAGCTACTCTACTTGTTTCCCTTACCTCACATAATTCAATATCCTTCTCCTTGGTGAATACCGAAGAAAAGAAATTGTTCAATATCTCACCCATCTCTTTTGGCTCTGCAGATAGCTGTCCACTCTGACTCTCTAATGGACCAAATTTATCCCTCGTTATCCTTTTGCTATTAATATAGCTGTAGAAACCCTTTGGGTTTACTTTCACCTTACTTGCCAAAGCAACCTCATATCTTCTTTTAGCTTTTCTAATTTCTTTCTTAAGATTCTTTTTACATTCTTTATACTCCTCAAGCACCTCATTTACTCCATGCTGCCTATAATTATTGTAGATCTCCCTCTTTTTCCGAACCAAGTGTCCAATTTCCCTTGAAAACCATGGCTCTTTCCGATTTTTACTATTTCCTTTCAACCGAACAGGGACATAAAGATTCTGTACTCTTAAAATTTCACCTTTAAATGTACTCCATTTCTCTTCCACATCTTTCCCATAAAACAAAATGTGGGGAGAAGGTAGGAATGGGGTACTAATTGTGGATGATCAGCCATGATCACATTGAATGGCAGTGCTGGCTTGAAGGGCTGAATGGCCTACTCCTGCACCTATTATCTAAACAACTTTTCAAGGCATCAAAACGCTTTCTCACGGGGCGACTTGACGCAAGATGTAACCAGAGTGAAGTGGGCGTGGTCTAGCACGATATCACACGATATAACGGGGGGTAGATAAAGAGTTCCCACGGTACTCGGCATTTCTGTTATTTGTGCGAGTGACTTGTCCGTCTCCCGAGCTTTCCCGTTAATCTTGAATGAACATTGTGAACTGTGAAGTGTTGTTAAATCATCACGCGGCACAAATGATGTCACTTTTTTTTTCACACACTATAAATATCCTCCCTTGGTTGAATTGGCTCATTTGGAGACATGCCTGTACTAATGCCGTGACTTTACTGCAGGAAGATGCCACATTACTTAGGAGAGAGGGGGAGAGAGACAGAGAGAGAGGCACAGAGGCAGTGTGATGTACTTCGGGGTGACTGGCGGAAGAGAAAGAGCGCACATGACCTTGGTCTATCTGTGTGTGTGGGAGCGAAGAGATACTAAACAGAATACATCGGTCTTATTGTGTGTGGGGGGAGAAAGAGAGAGGTGGGGGGGGGAGAAAGAGAGAGGTGGGGGAGGGGGAGAAAGAGGGGTGGGGCAGGGGGAGAAAGAGAGGGGTGGGGGGGAGAGAGAGAAATGAGGGGAGACGTATATACACACACAAAGCAGAGTTTTACTGTGTATGTGGGAGACACAGATGGACTGAGCACAGTACCTCGGTCTTACTGTGTGTGGGAGAGGGGGAGAAAGAGACGTACACTCACAGAGGCAGAGTCTCTCAGCCTGTGCGAGAGGGAGGGAGGGAGAGAGAGAGAGGCACACACAAGGTGGATGAGAAATCTCACCTGCCTGTTTCAGTGACAGACACCCGCCGCCAGTAAATGAAGACACCCCCATCTGTCTCCCCCTCCTCTCCCTCGACTCCCCCACCTTTCCCTCCCAACTCCAGTCCCGTCCCGACCCCCTGGGAAACTGAAGGGAGCAACAATCAATTGCTGCCTGCCCGCTGAGTTAAAGAGTTCCCACGGTAGACTGACGATAAAGACGATGTTAGTTGCTCCCAAGTTTAAATTTCCAACGTGTGTTTCAGAGAAAGAGTCAGCGCAGAATCGTTGATAATCAAAAACTGTCTGAATCAGCAAGTTAGACACAAAATGCTGGATCTCTGGAGAAAAGGAATAGATTCCATTTTTGGTCGGGACACTTCTTTGGGATAATTGTAGGGGGGAACTGGAAGCAAGAAAAGACCGGGACAAATCAGGGCCAACAACAGATGACCTCAGCAGGGTATTTTGAAGAGGGGTCCCGACCCGAAATGTCGCCTAACCCTTTCCTCCAGAGATGCTGCCTGACCCACTGAGTCACTCCAGCACTTTATGTCTATATTTGGTTCCCTGATAGGCCAATGTTGGCTAGGGATAGTGTGATCCCAAGAGGGAACCATCGTTGCAAACCTTGGACTGGTTAACCAACATTTACTGCATGGGGGAGGGGAGGGGGGGGGGGGGGGGCAGGAGGGGGTGGGCGGGGGAGAGAGAGAGAGTGTAAGTTACCTAAAATTAAATAATTCAATGTTCATAGTGAACACAGACACAAAATGTTGGAGTAACTCAATGGGTCAGGCAACATATCTGGAGAAAATGAACAGGTGGTGTTTGTGTCTATCTTCGGTAAAAACCAGCATCCGCAGTTCCTTCCTGCACAATGGATCTCAGTGTCAAGTCTCTGACTCCCGTTGGCAGGCCATTCGGCCCACAGCCCGCCCAGCGATGACTAACCCATGTCACAGGGGGATGGTGTGAAGGCAGAGTTAGACAGAGCTTGATTAATGTTACGGTTGGGGAATGGGCCATAATATGGCCAGGGAAACGCTGTTATTCGTGACGCCCCCTCCACACTTTCCCAGCTGTTCTCAATCGCACCCCTGGCCACACAAAAATTTATACTTTAAGAAGG
Source organism: Amblyraja radiata (assembly GCF_010909765.2). NCBI lineage: Eukaryota > Metazoa > Chordata > Chondrichthyes > Rajiformes > Rajidae > Amblyraja > Amblyraja radiata. Next base: position 46,543,841 of record NC_045975.1, on the reverse strand, counting down.
AATACACGGAACATTTAAACTCAGAACGCTTCTAACAGAGTGAGCCATGTGAGCACTTTGATCATTCTCCCTGTATTTGCATTTGACAAAATAGTCGTGAAAAAATGTTTAAAAGTGGTCATACCTTTTGCTATGCCTAATTGGCCCTTAACTCTGCGAAAATAGTCTGATATTCGTAGGTGAAATGTCACCAACAATAATTGATTCTATTATTAATTGACTAATAATTGACTCTATTAGCGGAAAGATGCAATTCTGATCTAATATTATCAGTGCCTCTGTCTTTGGAAGCAACACCAGCAATTTATTAAATCTGACTACATGCAGCACAGTGGTAGAGTTGCTGCCTCACAGCCCCAGAGACCGGGGTTTGATCCTGACCATGGGTGCACCGGTTTCCTCTCACACTCCAGAGATTACAGGTTTGTAAGTTAATCGGCTTCGGTAACATTGTAAAATTGTCCCTGGAGTGTATAAGAATAGGTGGTCGGCACGGACTCGGTGGGCCGAAGGGCCTGTTTCCGCACTATATCTCTAAAATCTGAAGTTAGGTAATGTCTAAAGGAACTGCAGATGCTGGTTAATATGCACAAAAGGACACAAAATGTTGGTGTAACTCAGCAGGTAAGTCAGATCTGGGAAGAAAAACATAAAAAGCTGGAGTAAGTCAGCGGGTCAGGCAGCATCTCTGGAGAAAAAGAATAGGTGGCGATTCGAATCGGAACCCTTCTTCAGACATCCTAATTGGAATTGAGTCTGAAGATGTGTCTCGTCCCGAAACATCACCTATTTTTCTCCAGAGATGCTGCTTGACTCGCTGAGTTATTCCAGCTTTTTGTGTCTGTCTTCGGTTTAAACCAGCATGTGCAATTCACTCCTTACATGGGTCTCTGGAGAACATTGATTGGTAGCGTTCCGGACCCTGCTTCGGAAAGGCATCGATCGCTAGTCGGCGAGGACTCCGAGCTGTATCTCTCAAAGAAGTACATGTGAAAAATTTCTCACGGACCATAAAAATGCGGGACCTTTCAGTAAAGTCCCTTTTAAAGATTATAGTTATTTTCTTGAATCTCATTAACATAACTCATGAATAAGTTGATGTCCATATGCGGATGCAAATCTTTATTTTTTAAATTCAATCCCACAGAAGACAATTTTTACTCACCTTCTGTCCCCTCTGTCCAGCTTCCGGGTTCACCGATCGCAGGAGTTCCCACGGTAACCGCAAGAGTTAATACGGATATCGCACTGGCCACTACGTACATATAATGTTGCAATGTTCAACCACAAGTGTACAAGTCACTCTTGGAGAAATTCAAGCTTGCTTGAATTTTCTCCCGAGTCACCAAGTTACACGAGTACCTGCGGAAGACATGGAGATCGTAATGAATGAGATGGCTCAGGAAATAACGTGCCTGAAAAAAGAACAAGGATCTAATTGGGAGCAACTGGTTAAAATGACTGATAAATGTCTGGACTTGGAAGCGAGGTTGAGAAGGCAGAATTTAAGAATTGTTGGAGTACAGGAGGGATGAGAGCATGGAACTCAAACACATGATTTTGTTACCAACTTACTTAAAGAAGTTTTTAAACTGCCGGAAAACCCGAGGATAGATGTGGCTCATCGGGTAGGACGTTTCCAAAGAGGACCAAATGTTCCCCCAAGACAGATGATAGTGAAATTTCTTGATATCTCCACACTGGAAAATATATTGAAGATGATTCCTCACGGTGTGAATTTTACATTTTCCGGGGACAATATTCGAATTTTTCGGGATTATCCCCGTGAAATTGCCGAAAAAAGGATCTTGTTTAAAAAGACAAGAAATATCCTGAAAGGAATCCCCAAGGTGAGATATGGGGGGATATATCCTGCAAAAATGAAAATTACCTATTCTATTGAACGCTCCTTTACGGATTCAGAACTGGCATATAAGTATGCACAAGATACCGTAAAGAAAATAGAGGAGAACGCTGAATTTTTGAGCATTTTAATATAAGATTTTGCTCTAATTAAGATGGCGGAACTTTTCCAGACAGTTACCAGACATGCTTATCTGTCTGGAATGTGTTTTCGAGCGCAGAGTCCATGTTTCACCTTGAATGGAAAAATTAAAGATAAACAAAACGAAGTCGAAGTTACAGAATTAAAATTGAGGGACATGGGAAGAAACATAAACGGACTGGAATATAAAAATCTGCTGATTTAAGAAAATCTTTAATTATTATATTATATATTAATATTAAATATTTAATTAATCTAACAAACTTAATATTACTAAACTTCTTTTAATGTAATTTGCAAATATGACTAACCAAAGGAGCGTGGGTGATAAGGGGGCTTATACAATTATTATTAAATAATCTTAATATAGTTTATAAGAAATGAACTACAATTGGAACGTTGGAGCGAGTGGAGGAGGGTCAGGGCGGTGAGTATATAAATCGGGAGCGGGGTTTTATTTTACAGAGGCCCGGGACCGTTGGAGCGAGTGGAGGAGGGCGCGGGGCTTTTGCCGAAATCTGTAACGTTCCACACGAAGCCGCTGATTGGTGGAAGCAGACTAGAGGAAGCAGCTGATTGGGTGCAACCTCAGGTTAGCATTTCTGCTTTCTGGTTAAAGGTACAGTGGGCTAAGGGTACAGTGGGCTAAGGGTACAGTGGGCTAAGGGTACAGTGGGCTAAGGGTACAGTGGGCTAAGGGTACAGTGGGCTAAAGGTACAGTGGGCTAAGGGTACAGTGGGCTAAGGGTACAGTGGGCTAAGGGTACAGTGGGCTAAGGGTACAGTGGGCTAAGGGTACAGTGGGCTAAAGGTACAGTGGGCTAAGGGTACAGTGGGCTAAGGGTACAGTGGGCTAAGGGTACAGTGGGCTAAGAGTACAGTGGGCTAAGGGTACAGTGGGCTAAGGGTACAGTGGGCTAAGGGTACAGTGGGCTAAGGGTACAGTGGGCTAAAGGTACAGTGGGCTAAAGGTACAGTGGGTTAAAGGTACAGTGGGCTAAAGGTACAGTGGGCTAAGGGTACAGTGGGCTAAAGGTACAGTGCTTTAGTAAAGGTACAGTGGGCTAAAGGTATAGTGGGCTAAGGGTACAGTGGGCTAAGGGTACAGTGGGCTAAGGGTACAGTGGGCTAAGGGTACAGTGGGCTAAAGGTATAGTGGGCTAAGGGTACAGTGGGCTAAAGGTACAGTGGGCTAAAGTACAGTGGGCTAAGGGTACAGTGCTTTAGTAAAGGTACAGTGGGCTAAAGGTACAGTGGGCTAAGGGTATAGTGGGCTAAGGGTACAGTGGGCTAAAGTACAGTGGGCTAAAGTACAGTGGGCTAAGGGTACAGTGCTTTAGTAAAGGTACAGTGGGCTAAAGGTACAGTGGGCTAAGGGTACAGTGGGCTAAAGGTACAGTGGGCTAAGGGTACAGTGGGCTAAAGGTACAGTGGGCTAAAGGTACAGTGCTTTAGTAAAGGTACAGTGGGCTAAGGGTACAGTGGGCTAAAGGTACAGTGGGCTAAAGGTACAGTGCTTTAGTAAAGGTACAGTGGGTTAAGGGTACAGTGGGCTAAAGGTACAGTGGGCTAAAGGTACAGCGGGCTAAGGGTACAGTGCTTTAGTAAAGGTACAGTGGGCTAAGGGTACAGTGGGCTAAAGGTACAGTGGGCTAAGAGTACAGTGGGCTAAAGGTACAGTGGGCTAAGGGTATAGTGGGCTAAGGGTACAGTGGGCTAAAAGTACAGTGGGCTAAGGGTACAGTGCTTTAGTAAAGGTACAGTGGGCTAAAGGTACAGTGGGCTAAAGGTACAGTGGGCTAAGGGTACAGTGGGCTAAAGGTACAGTGCTTTAGTAAAGGTACAGTGGGCTAAAGGTACAGTGGGCTAAAGGTACAGTGGGCTAAAGGTACAGTGGGCTAAGGGTACAGTGGGCTAAAGGTACAGTGGGCTAAGAGTACAGTGGGCTAAGGGTACAGTGGGCTAAGGGTACAGTGGGCTAAAGGTACAGTGGGCTAAGGGTACAGTGGGCTAAAGGTACAGTGCTTTTTGTTTATATAATAAAGGTGCAGTTTAAAGGTCAAGAGGGAGCAGCTGTTTGTGTCAGATACCTGCTGATTAATACCAGCAGTTTCTATTGTATTATACTGGTATCGGATCCAGGGTAAGGCGAGAGAATGACAGTCAGAGCAGTGTACTGTTCCGGATGTCAGATGTGGGAGGTCATGGTGTTGGATGGCCCTCCAGACGTCCACATCTGCACCAGGTGCAGAGAGATGGGGCTCCTAAGGAACCGTATTAGGATCCTGGAGCAGCAGCTCGATGACCTCTGTCTGGTCAGGGAGAGTGAGGAGGTCATAGAGGGGAGTTATAGGGAGGTGGTCACTCCAAAACCACGGGAGAGAGACATTTGGGTCACGCTAAGGAAGGGCAAGGGGCAGAGGCAGGGACGAGTGAGTACTCCAATGTCGGTACACCTTGCAAATAAGTACTCCTGTTTGAGTACGGATGGGGGTGACAGCCTGCCCGGGGGTAGCGACAGCGGACGGGCCTCCAGCACCGAGACCGGCCCTGTTGCTCCGAAAGGTAGGGACAAAAAGAAGAAGGCAATAGTAATTGGGGACTCTATTGTTAGGGGGTCGGATAGGCGTTTCTGTGGACGCAGTCGGGAGACCAGGATGGTGGTCTGCCTCCCTGGTGCCAAGGTCTCGGACGTGTCTCAACGCATCCAACATATCCTGAAATCAGAGGGAGAGGAGCCTGAGGTCGTGGTACATATAGGTACCAATGACATAGGTAAAAAAAGGGAAGAGGTCCTGAAGGGAGGATTTAGGGAGTTGGGAGGAGAGTTAAGGAAAAGGACCAAAAAGGTAACAATCTCAGGATTACTGCCTGTACCACGCGACAGTGAGAGTAGGAATGGAGCGAGGTGGAGGATAAATGCGTGGCTGAAAGACTGGTGCAGAGGGCAGGGATTCAAGTTTCTGGATCATTGGGACTTCTTTTGGGGAAGTTGGGACCTGTACAGAAAGGATGGGTTGCACTTGAACCCGAGGGGGACCAATATCCTGGCGGGGAAATTTGCAAAGGCTACTGGGGAGACTTTAAACTAGAATGGTTGGGGCGAGGGACTCAAATAGAGAAAGCTAGTAGACAGAATGGGAGGCAGGAAGCAGAAAAGGGAAGCACTCGGACACAAGAGGAGAAAGAAGAAAAAGGAAATAAACAGAGAATAAGAGGCTGTGGGTTTCTTATATGTGCATATTTTAATGCTAGGAGCATTGTAAGAAAGGTGGATGAGCTTAGAGCCTGGATTGACACCTGGAAGTATGATGTTGTGGCGATCAGTGAAACATGGTTGCAGGATGGCTGTGATTAGAAACTAAATATTCCAGGATTTCGTTGCTTCAGGTGTGATAGAATTGGAGGGGCAAGAGGTGGAGGTGTTGCATTGCTAGTCAGGGAAGATATTACAGCAGTGCTTTGGCAGGATAGATTAGAGGGCTCGTCTAGGGAGGCTATTTGGGTGGAACTGAGAAGTGGGAAAGGTGTAGCAACACTTATAGGGGTGTATTATAGACTGCCAAATGGGGATTGAGAATTGGAAGAGCAAATATGTAAGGAGATTGCAGATATTAGTAGTAAGCACAAGGTAGTGATTGTGGGAGATTTCAACTTTCCACACATAGACTGGGAAACACCTTCGGTAAATGGGCTGGATGGTTTGGAGTTTGTAAAATGTGTGCAGGGTAGTTTTTTGCAGCAATACATAGAGGTACCTACTAGAGGAGGGGCAGTGCTGGACTTCATGTTAGGATCCTATTTAGTCAACAAAATAGAGAGAGTACAGAGGAGATTTACTAGAATGTTGCCTGGGTTTCAGCAACTAAGTTACAGAGAAAGGTTGAACAAGTTAGGGCTTTATTCTTTGGAGCGCAGAAGGTTAAGGGGGGACTTGATAGAGGTTTTTAAAATGATGAGAGGGATAGACAGAGTTGACGTGGAAAAGCTTTTCCCACTGAGAGTAGGGAAGATTCAAACAAGGGGACATGACTTGAGAATTAAGGGACTGAAGTTTAGGGGTAACATGAGGGGGAACTTCTTTACTCAGAGAGTGGTAGCTGTGTGGAATGAGCTTCCAGTGAAGGTGGTGGAGGCAGGTTCGTTTTTATCATTTAAAAATAAATTGGATAGTTATATGGATGGGAAAGGAATGGAGGGTTATGGTCTGAGCGCAGGTATATGGGACTAGGGGAGACTATGTGTTCGGCACGGACTAGAGGGGTCGAGATGGCCTGTTTCCGTGCTGTAATTGTTATATGGTTATATGGTTATATGGAAATGAGATGGGTCAGGTGGCAGAGGTATGCGTTGGGGAGCACTTCGGGTCCAGTGATCACAATACCATTAGTTTCAATATAATTATGGAGAGGGTCAGAACTGGACCTAGGGTTGAGATTTATGATTGGAGAAAGGCTAACTTTGAGGAGATGCAAAATGATTTAAAAGGCGTGAACTGGGACATTTTGTTTTATGGGAAGGATGTAGAAGGGAAATGGAGGACATTTAAAGGGGAAATTTTAAGAGTACAGAATCTTTATGTCCCTGTTCGGTTGAAAGGAAACAGTAAAACTTGGAAAGAGCCCTGGTTTTCAAGGGAAATTGGACATCTTAGGGGTTAGGGGTAACATGAGGGGTAATGTTAGGGGTAACATGAGGGGGAACTTCTTTACTCAGAGAGTGGTAGCGGTGTGGAATGAGCTTCCAGTGGAAGTGGTGGCGGCAGGTTCGTTGGTATCATTTAAAAATAAATTGGATAGGCATATGGATGAGAAGGGAATGGAGGGTTATGGTATGAGTGCAGGCAGGTGGGACTAAGGGGAAAAAGTTGTTCGGCACGGACTTGTAGGGCCGAGATGGCCTGTTTCCGTGCTGTAATTGTTATATGGTTATATGGTTATCTTGTTCGGAAAAAGAGAGAGATCTACAATAATTATAGGCAGCATGGAGTAAATGAGGTGCTTGAGGATTATAAGGAATGTAAAAAGAATCTTAAGAAAGAAATTAGAAAAGCTAAAAGAAGATATGAGGTTGCTTTGGCAAGTAAGGTGAAAGTAAATCCAAAGGGTTTCTACAGCTATATTAATAGCAAAAGGATAACGAGGGATAAAATTGGTCCATTGGAGAGACAGAGTGGACAGCTATCTGTAGAGCCAAAAGAGATAGGGGAGATATTGAACAATTTCTTTTCTTCGGTATTCACCAAGGAGAAGGATATTGAATTATGTGAGGTAAGGGAAACTAGTAGAGTAGCTATGGATACTATGAGTTTCAAAGTAAAAGAAGTACTGACACGTTTGAAAAATATAAAAGTGGATAAGTCTCCAGGTCCTGACAGGATATTCCCTAGGACATTGAGGGAAGTTAGTGTAGAAATAGCCGGGGCTATGACAGAAATATTTCAAAAGTCATTAGAAACGGGAATAGTCCCCGAGGATTGGCGTACTGCGCATGTTGTTCCATTGTTTAAAAAGGGTTCTAAGAGTAAACCTAGCAATTATAGACCTGTTAGTTTGACTTCAGTGGTGGGCAAATTAATGGAAAAGATACTTAGAGATAATATATATAAGCATCTGGATAAACAGGGTCTGATTAGGAACAGTCAACATGGATTTGTGCCTGGAAGGTCATGTTTGACTAATCTTCTTGAATTTTTTGAAGAGGTTACTAGGGAAATTGACGAGGGTAAAGCAGTGGATGTTGTCTATATGGACTTTAGTAAGGCCTTTGACAAGGTTCCTCATGGAAGGTTGGTTAAGAAGGTTCAACTGTTGGGTATAAATGCAGGAATAGCAAGATGGATTCAACAGTGGCTGAATGGGAGAAGCCAGAGGGTAATGGTGGATGGCTGTTTGTCGGGTTGGAGGCAGGTGACTAGTGGGGTGCCTCAGGGATCTGTGTTGGGTCCTTTGTTGTTTGTCATGTACATCAATGATCTGGATGAAGGGGTGGTAAATTGGATTAGTAAGTATGCAGATGATACCAAGATAGGGGGTGTTGTGGATAATGAAGAGGATTTCCAAAGTCTACAGAGTGATTTAGGCCATTTGGAAGAATGGGCTGAAAGATGGCAGATGGAGTTTAATGCTGATAAATGTGAGGTGCTACATCTTGGCAGGACAAATCAAAATAGGACGTACATGGTAAATGGTAGGGAATTGAAGAATACAGTTGAACAGAGGGATCTGGGAATAACCGTGCATAGTTCCTTGAAGGTGGAATCTCATATAGATAGGGTGGTAAAGAAAGCTTTTGGTATGCTAGCCTTTATAAATCAGTGCATTGAGTATAGAAGCTGGGATGTAATGTTAAAATTGCACAAGGCATTGGTGAGACCAAATCTGGAGTATGGTGTACAATTTTGGTCGCCCAATTATAGGAAGGATGTCAACAAAATAGAGAGAGTACAGAGGAGATTTACTAGAATGTTGCCTGGGTTTCAACAACTAAGTTACAGAGATAGGTTGAATAAGTTAGGTCTTTATTCTCTGGAGCGCAGAAGGTTAAGGGGGGACATGATCGAGGTCTTTAAAATGATGAGAGGGATAGACAGAGTTGATGTGGACAAGCTTTTCCCTTTGAGAAAAGGGAAGATTCAAACAAGAGGACATGACTTCAGAATTAAGGGACAGAAGTTTAGGGGTAACATGAGGGGGAACTTCTTTACTCAGAGAGTGGTAGCGGTGTGGAATGAGCTTCCAGTGGAAGTGGTGGAGGCAGGTTCGTTGGTATCATTTAAAAATAAATTGGATAGGCATATGGATGAGAAGGGAATGGAGGGTTATGGTATGAGTGCAGGCAGGTGGGACTAAGGGAAAAACGTTGTTCGGCACGGACTTGTAGGGCCGAGATGGCCTGTTTCCGTGCTGTAATTGTTATATGGTTATATGGTTAATTGATGATATATACTAATACACAGTAATTAACGAAAATGTTCATAATATTACTAACACGTGTGTGAAGGAGGGAGGAGCATCATACACTTGGAAAAGATCCAGATGCTTGGCTCTGTTCAACCCCTGGGAACCGGCTTGTACTTAAGATAAAGATTGGGATTAATGTAATAACTTTGGGTGTATAAGAGATAAATTGGAAATGTATATATACATATAGAATTGACACATGTGTTTGATTTGTTTTCTGGTTTTTTCCCCTCTCTTTCTGAAGTCTTTTCTGTTTTTATCTGCTCTGGTTGGATACATTTGAAAAGAATATGAAAACTCTGTTAAGGAGACGGAGCTCAATATACATCATCAACAACGGAAGTCTACACATTTTTTCCCACCTTAATATCACTTTTTTTTAATCACTACCACGATTCTTATTTGTTATTTATTTTTTAATATCATCACACGTGCTTTTTTTTTTTTAAACTAAGGTACTATAGAGGAAGCAGATGCAAAATAACTCTAAAAGTTCAGGATGACCTCCCAACACCCAGAGTTCTGAGGTATTTGGTTGCTCCATATGAATTAAAAATACCAAACTGATTTATAATGCAAGATGATAGACAAATAAAGAACGGAGGAATTACATTCTGCAGCTGGAATATTAGGGGTGCCGATGAACCAATTAAGAGGGGCAAGATTTTGGCCCAATTAAAATCATTAAATTCGGACACAACCTTTTTGCAGGAAACGCACATGAAACAACAAACACAGATGAGATTCAAGGCAAACTGGATCGGTCAAACTTATTATTCTTCATTTACTTCTAAAGCTAGAGGTACGGCTATTATTATTCGAAAAGGTAATACCATTTAAATGAAAGAATACTATATCAGATAAAGAGGGAAGGTATATTATAGTTTTGGGAGAAATCTACTCCACCCCATTGAATATGATCAATATTTACGCTCCGAATTTTGATAATCCCCAATTTTTAAATAAAATTCTGGATATAATATCAGAGTATAATTACCAAAATGTAATAATAGGGGGGGGTTTCAATTGTGTTTTAGACCCATATTTAGACAAATCAGTAAAACAAAGGAGGGTAATTTTAAATTTAAGATTAGTGAACTTCTAAATACATATATCAAAATACTAATATAACTGAGATTAGCAGTATGGAGAACTGCTAATCCAACTGCAAAGGGAATATTTTTTTTAACTTATCGGAACATAAAACGTATTCACAAATTGATTACTTCTTAGTGGATACAAAATTAATTCCATATACGATCAATCCTAAATACCACAATAGTATTATTTCTGATCACTCCCCGGTGACTTTTCTATTAAAACTTGAGGGAATGCCGGGTAAAAAATATTTCTGGAGGTTTAATGCACAAATCTTAAACAACCCACAAGGTTATGAATATCTAAAACAACAAATGAAAACTGCTTACATCATAGAGCTCACAGTTCCATGGGAGAACTCTGTTGAGGAGGCCTATGAGCGTAAGAAGCTGCGCTACGCAGAGCTTGCAGCAGAGGCAACGCAGCGTGGCTGGAACACCAAAGTCTATCCAGTTGAAGTGGGATGCAGAGGATTTGTTGCGTCATCTACCATCAGACTGCTGAAGGAGCTTGGAATCCACGGTCAGGCTCTGCGGAAGACCATAAGATCACTCTCAGAGGCGGCTGAAAGAAGCAGCCGGTGGATTTGGCTCAAGCGGAAAGACCCATGCTGGGCCCCAAGTATTTCAGGGTGAATCTTTAAACGGTTTGACACGGGACACGCGCTGAGGGCTGATCATCCTGCAGCGGGCCGCCCTTGTGGAGGGTGTATAGTGTTAAAAGGCCGAAACACCCAGTGATGCAAGGGTACACTACTGATGATGTGTCCTGTGCCCAACTGTCCTGAAGGTTACCCAAGCCAAGATATACGTATCCACTCCCCCCCCCCCCCCCACCCCCCACCGATGTTGAGCGTCTACCACTCTCAACAATCAACGAATGTCGTGAAATGCTCCCCACCTATTGGCACAAGGGACTTCTTAACATCTTGTCCTGTGTATTTGATTCTGATAATCTGGACTCGTACAGTGACTGCTGTGAAAGGACAGCTGACAACATGGGAAAATCCACGTGACAGCTTGGAGAGACAGCTGACAGGAGGGAACAGACCCCACTGGGGCCGTCATGGGCTAGCTACCCATGATAGCAGTCCCCAACGCTGTTTCAGTTAGTTGGAGACACCCGCTAAATGCTACTAAAAGTAAATTAAAGAGAATACCCCTAGAGCCTGCGAGAGCGGGGGCGGAAGATGGCTCACCGATTGATAACACGGTTACAGACCCAGGAACGGAAACGACTACGGACAAGGAGAGCATGGCACATGAGACATCCACAACAGCTGCGGGACACAAACTTCAGGTGTGCATTTGTGGTTGGGAGAAAATTACATCAGTGAAGGGCTTGAAGATCCACCAAGGGAGGAAAAAGTGCTTGAGAGAGCAGAGACATGGGCCTCGCATTGACCAGTACTTCTTACGAAGCAACCAGTCAAATCAGTCGAGTGAAGCACAGCGACAGGACTCAAACCAAAGTTCGCAGAGCATCAGCACCCATGTCACTGAAGAGGGTGATACAAGCACAGAAATGCCGGTGGAGGAGCCCACGCAACAACGACAAAGACCTCCATTGGAGGGAAAGATCAAAGGGCACAAACCTGGAGTGAAATGGCCCAAAGCTGTTGGAAAGAAAGAGTGGGAGACGGTCAACAGTGACCTTATACATATCTTGGAGCAACAAGCGGGCACAGCAGTGGAAAAGCTTGAAAGGATGGGCAACACAATCTACAGCTATGGAGAAGAACGGTTTGGGGTGAGTAAAGGGAGAGGTGGAAAGAAATTACCAACACCAATCAAGTCCAGGAGGCAGCAGGAGATCGAGAGGCTAATCAGAGAGAGGAGACAGTTGAAAAAGCAATGGAAAAAACAACTGAGGCAGAGAGAGAAGGTCTCATGCTACTCCAAGAGGACATCAAGAGCCGATTGGCAACCTTGCGAAAAGCAGAGAACTTGAGGAAACTTCGCAAGAAGAAAGAACACACAAGAACACGGTTCTACAAAGACCCTTTCAAGTTCATCAAAGACCTCTTCGCAAAGGAAAAAAGTGGAACTTTGAAAACATCAAAACGGGAATTGGAGGAACACCTGGAAAAGGCCCACCAAGACACGAAAAGGCATGAGCAGTTAGTCATCCCACATGACATCCCGCCTATTCAACCACCTGAATTCAACCTGGACACCAGCCCTCCAAGATGGAAAGAGGTAGAGAACACTGTCCGGCGAGCAAGAGCAGCATCAGCTCCGGGGCCAAACGGAGTACCATACAAGCTCTACAAGAACGCACCGGATGTGTTACGCTTTCTATGGAAGCTCATGAGGGTGGTGTGGAAGAAGCAAACAATACCTAAGGCGTGGCGAAGGGCCGGCGGCGTGCTAATACCTAAAGAAAAGGATGCGTCAGACATCAGCCAATTCCGGCCAATATGTCTCCTCAACGTCGAGGGAAAAATCTTTTTCAGCATTGTATCACAAAGGCTGTCCACCTATCTGGTAACAAACAAGTACATTGATACATCTGTACAGAAAGCAGGAATTCCAGGATTTTCGGGCTGCTTGGAGCATACAAGCATGATCTGGCACCAGATCCAAGCAGCTAAGAAGGAGAAGAGAGACCTACATGTGATCTTCCTCGATCTGGCCAATGCATTTGGTTCAGTTCCCCATGAACTCCTTTGGGAATCTTTTGCCTTTTTCCATGTACCAGAGCTCATCACCACACTGGTCAAGAGCTATTTCCAAGACCTGCAGCTGTGCTTCACAACAGCTGACTTCAGTACAACATGGCAGCGCTTGGAAGTAGGCATCATGGCAGGCTGCACAGTCTCACCCTTGGCCTTTACAATGGCCATGGAAGTCATCATCAGGGCCTCAAAATGGGTGGTGGGCGGTGAACGAACCAGGGCTGGGCTCCGTCTGCCACCCATCAGGGCATACATGGACGACATGACCACACTAACCACTACTGCAGCATGCACCAAGCGGCTACTTGGAAAGCTGCAGGAGAACATCAAGTGGGCCCGAATGAAGATCAAACCAAGTAAATCTCGAAGCATCTCCATAGTCAAGGGGGTGCTTAGAGACACAAGGTTCTGTATCGGTGACGACCCATACCAGCAGTGTCTGAACAGCCAGTTAAAAGCCTGGGCAGATGGTACAACGCAAGTCTCAAGGACAAAGAGCAGGTGCAACAACTAAGGCAAGAAATTGTCAACGGCCTGGAGAACATCAATCAGACCCTACTGCCTGGGAAACTGAAGCTCTGGTGCCTACAGTTTGGACTCCTTCCTCGGACAATGTGGCCACTGACCATTTATGAAGCCCCAATAACAACTGTGGAGAAGATGGAGCGAACCATAACTTCATACGCGAAGAAATGGCTCGGGGTCCCACGATGTCTAACTAACATCGGCCTATATGGCAAAGGGGTCCTGGAACTACCTCTCACTAGTCTAACAGAGGAATACAAGTGTTCTAAAGTAAGACTTCAGATGACACTGAGGGACTCTAGAGACAAGACCATCAGTGCTGTTGCGCCGCCCCTAGTAACTGGCCGGAAGTGGACACCATCTGATGCAGTACAGCAAGCTTCATCAGCCCTGAGACACAAAGACATCGTGGGGCAAGTCCAGCAGGGAAGAGGTGGCTTTGGCCTTACGACAAGTAAACCAACTTGGCGAAAGGCCACAACATCAGAGCGGAGGACATTGGTGGTCGAGGAGGTGCGGCGACAAGAGGAGGCCGCAAGAAGTGCAAAGGCGGTCTCTCTTGCCAAACAGGGGCAATGGATGCAGTGGGAAGGTGTGGAGCGGAGGAAGATCAGTTGGAAAGAACTATGGGAAATGGAAGCAAGCAAGATCAGCTTCATCATCAGAGCGACTTATGACGTGCTTCCATCACCAAAGAACCTCCATCAGTGGTACGGCGAGGATCCAACCTGTGCCCTCTGCCCAACTCCAGCGACCCTCAAACACATCATGGTAGGCTGCAAGACCAGCCTCACGCAAGGGAGATACACGTGGCGGCATAATCAGGTAATAAAAGCCTGGCATCAGCCCTTGAGAACAGGCGGTGTGCGACCAACTCCTTGCCTCCGAGAGCAAGCAACCCCCCCCCCCCCCCTAAGGGCAACAACCTTTGTCCGAGAAGGACAGAAAACATCTAAACATCCTTCCACCAGATCAGAAGAAGGAAACCTATGCAGGGCCCGCGACTGGAGGATGCTGGCGGACATCGGCCGACAACTAGTTTTTCCACCTGAAATTGCTTCCACCAACCTCAGGCCAGACTTGGTGTTCTGGTCCCCTTCACAGAAGATTGCTTACATCATAGAGCTCACAGTTCCATGGGAGAACTCTGTTGAGGAGGCCTATGAGCGCAAGAAGCTGCGTTACGCAGAGCTTGCAGCAGAGGCAACGCAGCGTGGCTGGAACACCAAAGTCTATCCAGTTGAAGTGGGACGCAGAGGATTTGTTGCGTCATCTACCATCAGACTGCTGAAGGAGCTTGGAATCCACGGTCAGGCTCTGCGGAAGACCATAAGATCACTCTCAGAGGCGGCTGAAAGAAGCAGCCGGTGGATTTGGCTCAAGCGGAAAGACCCATGCTGGGCCCCAAGTATTTCAGGGTGAATCTTTGGGACGGTTTGACACGGGACACGCGCTGAAGGCTGATCATCCTGCAGCGGGCCGCCCTTGTGGAGGGTGTATAGTGTTAAAAGGCCGAAACACCCAGTGATGCAAGGGTACACTACTGATGATGTGTCCTGTGCCCAACTGTCCTGAAGGTTACCCAGGCCAAGATATACGTATCCACTCCCCCACCCCCCCCCCCCGCCCCACCCCCCCACAGATGTTGAGCGTCTACCACTCTCAACAATCAACGAATGTCGTGAAATGCTCCCCACCTATTGGCACAAGGGACTTCTTAACATCTTGTCCTGTGTATTTGATTCTGATAATCTGGACTCGTCCAGTGACTGCTGTGAAAGGACAGCTGACAACATGGGAAAGTCCACGTGACAGCTTGGAGAGACAGCTGACAGGAGGGAACAGACCCCACTGGGGCCGTCATGGGCTAGCTACCCATGATAGCAGTCCCCAACGCTGTTTCAGTTAGTTGGAGACACCCGCTAAATGCTACTAAAAGTAAATTAAAGAGAATACCCCTAGAGCCTGCGAGAGCGGGGGCGGAAGATGGCTCACCGATTGATAACACGGTTACAGACCCAGGAACGGAAATGACTACGGACAAGGAGAGCATGGCACATGAGACATCCACAACAGCTGCGGGACACAAACTTCAGGTGTGCATTTGTGGTTGGGAGAAAATTACATCAGTGAAGGGCTTGAAGATCCACCAAGGGAGGAAAAAGTGCTTGAGAGAGCAGAGACATGGGCCTCGCATTGACCAGTACTTCTTACGAAGCAACCAGTCAAATCAGTCGAGTGAAGCACAGCGACAGGACTCAAACCAAAGTTCGCAGAGCATCAGCACCCATGTCACTGAAGAGGGTGATACAAGCACAGAAATGCCGGTGGAGGAGCCCACGCAACAACGACAAAGACCTCCATTGGAGGGAAAGATCAAAGGGCACAAACCTGGAGTGAAATGGCCCAAAGCTGTTGAAAAGAAAGAGTGGGAGACGGTCAACAGTGACCTTATACATATCTTGGAGCAACAAGCGGGCACAGCAGTGGAAAAGCTTGAAAGGATGGGCAACACAATCTACAGCTATGGAGAAGAACGGTTTGGGGTGAGTAAAGGGAGAGGTGGAAAGAAATTACCAACACCAATCAAGTCCAGGAGGCAGCAGGAGATCGAGAGGCTAATCAGAGAGAGGAGACAGTTGAAAAAGCAATGGAAAAAAGCAACTGAGGCAGAGAGAGAAGGTCTCATGCTACTCCAAGAGGACATCAAGAGCCGATTGGCAACCTTGCGAAAAGCAGAGAACTTGAGGAAACTTCGCAGGAAGAAAGAACACACAAGAACACGGTTCTACAAAGACCCTTTCAAGTTCATCAAAGACCTCTTCGCAAAGGAAAAAAGTGGAACTTTGAAAACATCAAAACGGGAATTGGAGGAACACCTGGAAAAGGCCCACCAAGACACGAAAAGGCATGAGCAGTTAGTCATCCCACATGACATCCCGCCTATTCAACCACCTGAATTCAACCTGGACACCAGCCCTCCAAGATGGAAAGAGGTAGAGAACACTGAGCAAGAGCAGCATCAGCTCCGGGGCCAAATGGAGTACCATACAAGCTCTACAAGAACGCACCGGATGTGTTACGCTTTCTATGGAAGCTCATGAGGGTGGTGTGGAAGAAGCAAACAATACCTAAGGCGTGGCGAAGGGCCGGCGGCATGCTAATACCTAAAGAAAAGGATGCGTCAGACATCAGCCAATTCCGGCCAATATGTCTCCTCAACGTCGAGGGAAAAATCTTTTTCAGCATTGTATCACAAAGGCTGTCCACCTATCTGGTAACAAACAAGTACATTGATACATCTGTACAGAAAGCAGGAATTCCAGGATTTTCGGGCTGCTTGGAGCATACAAGCATGATCTGGCACCAGATCCAAGCAGCTAAGAAGGAGAAGAGAGACCTACATGTGATCTTCCTCGATCTGGCCAATGCATTTGGTTCAGTTCCCCATGAACTCCTTTGGGAATCTTTTGCCTTTTTCCATGTACCAGAGCTCATCACCACACTGGTCAAGAGCTATTTCCAAGAGCGGAGGACATTGGTGGTCGAGGAGGTGCGGCGACAAGAGGAGGCCGCAAGAAGTGCAAAGGCGGTCTCTCTTGCCAAACAGGGGCAATGGATGCAGTGGGAAGGTGTGGAGCGGAGGAAGATCAGCTGGAAAGAACTATGGGAAATGGAAGCAAGCAAGATCAGCTTCATCATCAGAGCGACTTATGACGTGCTTCCATCACCAAAGAACCTCCATCAGTGGTACGGCGAGGATCCAACCTGTGCCCTCTGCCCAACTCCAGCGACCCTCAAACACATCATGGTAGGCTGCAAGACCAGCCTCACGCAAGGGAGATACACGTGGCGGCATAATCAGGTACTAAAAAGCCTGGCATCAGCCCTTGAGAACAGGCGGTGTGCGACCAACTCCTTGCCTCCGAGAGCAAGCAACCCCCTCCCCCTAAGGGCAACAACCTTTGTCCGAGAAGGACAGAAAACATCTAAACATCCTTCCACCAGATCAGAAGAAGGAAACCTATGCAGGGCCCGCGACTGGAGGATGCTGGCGGACATCGGCCGACAACTAGTTTTTCCACCTGAAATTGCTTCCACCAACCTCAGGCCAGACTTGGTGTTCTGGTCCCCTTCACAGAAGACTGCTTACATCATAGAGCTCACAGTTCCATGGGAGAACTCTGTTGAGGAGGCCTATGAGCGTAAGAAGCTGCGTTACGCAGAGCTTGCAGCAGAGGCAACGCAGCGTGGCTGGAACACCAAAGTCTATCCAGTTGAAGTGGGATGCAGAGGATTTGTTGCGTCATCTACCATCAGACTGCTGAAGGAGCTTGGAATCAACGGTCAGGCTCTGCGGAAGACCATAAGATCACTCTCAGAGGCGGCTGAAAGAAGCAGCCGGTGGATTTGGCTCAAGCGGAAAGACCCATGCTGGGCCCCAAGTATTTCAGGGTGAATCTTTGGGACGGTTTGACACGGGACACGCGCTGAGGGCTGATCATCCTGCAGCGGGCCGCCCTTGTGGAGGGTGTATAGTGTTAAAAGGCCGAAACACCCAGTGATGCAAGGGAACACTACTGATGATGTGTCCTGTGCCCAACTGTCCTGAAGGTTACCCAGGCCAAGATATACGTATCCTCTCCCCCACCCCCCCCCCCCCCCCCCCGCCCCCCCACCGATGTTGAGCGTCTACCACTCTCAACAATCAACGAATGTCGTGAAATGCTCCCCACCTATTGGCACAAGGGACTTCTTAACATCTTGTCCTGTGTATTTGATTCTATGAGCAGCTGCTTTCCAACAACCATCAGAACACTGGACATTGCAAACTGCAACTGAACTCCAAACTGCGAACTGCTTAGGGGACTTTGGGCTTTGTTTTCTTTTTGCACTATATTGTCTTTTTTATTTCTTGAACTTATTTTTGTTTGTTTATGATGTTATCTATTGAGCGCTGTGATTACAAAGCTGTTGTGCCGTTGCTACAACTAAGAATTTAATTGTTCCGATCTGGTAAATAAGACAATCAAACACAATTGACCCTACATTCAATGTGTTGAGAATTCTGGACAAGGATTGGTTGCCAAAGGTCAGTGCAGGTGGGTGGATTGGAGAACAGTGGTGGATGGAGAGGAAGATATAGGGAGCATAAAACAGCAGGTGGGAGCATGGACCAATAAATGGAAGGTGAGTGGAGAGACACACAGACTATGTTAAAATAAGGTATCCACGTCAACATTTATCATTGCACTCATAGAAAAAGTCAATAGGTTTACAACTAACCATCCAAAGGATTACATATGGGAATTGATTCATAGAGTCACATAGCATGTGAATAGGCCCTTTGGCCAACGCCTATGCCGAGAAAGATGCCCCATCTTCACACTCCAGCACTTCGAGATCCCACCTGCTCTACAATTCCTCCCATGGAGTTTGGGAATAACTCCATCCAAGACCACAAGAAATTGTAGAGAATTTTTGACAACGCCCAGACCATAACACAAACCCACCTCCCTTCCATTGACTCCATTTACACCTCACGCTGCCTCGGCAAGGCCACCAGCACAATCAGGGACAAGTCGCACTATGGCCAATCCCTCTTCTCCTCTCTCCCATCAGGCAAAATGTATAGAAGTGT